>NC_068445.1:20620642-20920642 GCF_023373465.1 Oncorhynchus keta
CTTTGAGAGGCTGGCCTCCCCCCGCCCCGTGCGTCTGGTCCATTGTCATGGGGTAGTGGCAACGTAAATGGCCCCCCCACTGGGCGCTTTGTCACTGTAAGTCATTCCACAGACTGGAACAGACCCGCTCACAGAGCACAGGAATTCTCCACCCAAAACACAACGCCTGTCTGTAAATGGCAGGCTGAGAAAAAAAAAGATTGTCTGGCTGTCACAAAAAAAGGCAGGAGGGACAGAGAGATGTGGGAAGACATGTAGCTAAGGAGGGATAGCAGAAAAGAAGGGATCAACACACGCTCTACACTCTCTCTTTCACCCCGAGGGATCAATCTCGAGGTGAAAGAGAGAGAGCTGGGGGACATCAAAACAAGTGAAAGTAAAGAGAGAGAACGAGGGGGGGAGCTGGTGGAGAGAGAGGAAGACAGTAAATGGAAAGTGTCATGGAGGAGAGAAGATGAAGAAAGAGAGAAAAGGAAATAGACAAATGAGTGAAAGAGAGACAGGGAGAGGTAGTGGGCGAGGCGACACAGCGTGAGATTGAGGGGAGTGTGTGTTCAATGTGTGTCTTTAGATACAGGCAGCATTCCTCTAGAGATAAACACCCCCTCCCCTCCCACACTGGACGGGCCCTGTGCACTCAAGTGTGTGTGTCTGCGTGTGTGTGTTTAGGTAGGACATGGTCTCAGTGCCCAGTCCCAGCAAACACTCTCGGGGGGCAAGGAAACAACAGTGGAGTGTGTGTGTAAGAGAGAGAGAGAGAGAGAGAAAAGAGAGAGGAGAGAGAGAGAGAGAGAAAGAAGAGAGAGAGAGAGAGAAAGGAGAGAGAGAGAGAGAGAGAGAGAGAGAGAGAGAGAGAGAGAAAAGCAGAGAGAGGGAGTGGAGGGCCAGCAAGCATGCCGGCCAAGCTCATCACCTGTGGAGTGAGTAGAAACTGGATTGTGTTCCATAACTGTCTCCTTATTATTCCTTTATCACTGTAATCTCTTCACTCTCTCCTTCACTCTATTCCTCATGCTACTGTCTCTCTGACAGTCTGTATTCATCATGCTACTGTCTCTCTGACCGTCTGTATTCATCATGCTACTGTCTCTCTGACAGTCTGTATTCATCATGCTACTGTCTCTCTGACAGTCTGTATTCATCATGCTACTGTCTCTCTGACAGTCTGTATTCATCATGCTACTGTCTCTCTGACCGTCTGTATTCATCATGCTACTGTCTCTCTGACAGTCTGTATTCATCATGCTACTGTCTCTCTGACAGTCTGTATTCATCATGCTACTGTCTCTCTGACAGTCTGTATTCATCATGCTACTGTCTCTCTGACAGTCTGTATTCATCATGCTACTGTCTCTCTGACAGTCTGTATTCATCATGCTACTGTCTCTCTGACAGTCTGTATTCATCATGCTACTGTCTCTCTGACAGTCTGTATTCATCATGCTACTGTCTCTCTGACAGTCTGTATTCATCATGCTACTGTCTCTCTGACAGTCTGTATTCATCATGCTACTGTCTCTCTGACAGTCTGTATTCACCATGCTACTGTCTCTCTGACAGTCTGTATTCATCATGCTACTGTCTCTCTGACAGTCTGTATTCATCATGCTACTGTCTCTCTGACCGTCTGTATTCATCATGCTACTGTCTCTCTGACCGTCTGTATTCCTCATGCTACTGTCTCTCTGACAGTCTGTATTCATCATGCTACTGTCTCTCTGACCGTCTGTATTCATCATGCTACTGTCTCTCTGACAGTCTGTATTCATCATGCTACTGTCTCTCTGACAGTCTGTATTCATCATGCTACTGTCTCTCTGACAGTCTGTATTCATCATGCTACTGTCTCTCTGACCGTCTGTATTCATCATGCTACTGTCTCTCTAACAGTCTGTATTCCTCATGCTACTGTCTCTCTGACAGTCTGTATTCACCATGCTACTGTCTCTCTGACAGTCTGTATTCATCATGCTACTGTCTCTCTGACCGTCTGTATTCATCATGCTACTGTCTCTCTGACCGTCTGTATTCATCATGCTACTGTCTCTCTGACCGTCTGTATTCATCATGCTACTGTCTCTCTGACCGTCTGTATTCATCATGCTACTGTCTCTCTGACAGTCTGTATTCATCATGCTACTGTCTCTCTGACCGTCTGTATTCCTCATGCTACTGTCTCTCTGACAGTCTGTATTCACCATGCTACTGTCTCTCTGACAGTCTGTATTCATCATGCTACTGTCTCTCTGACCGTCTGTATTCATCATGCTACTGTCTCTCTGACAGTCTGTATTCATCATGCTACTGTCTCTCTGACCGTCTGTATTCATCATGCTACTGTCTCTCTGACAGTCTGTATTCATCATGCTACTGTCTCTCTGACCGTCTGTATTCCTCATGCTACTGTCTCTCTGACAGTCTGTATTCACCATGCTACTGTCTCTCTGACAGTCTGTATTCATCATGCTACTGTCTCTCTGACAGTCTGTATTCATCATGCTACTGTCTCTCTGACAGTCTGTATTCATCATGCTACTGTCTCTCTGACAGTCTGTATTCATCATGCTACTGTCTCTCTGACAGTCTGTATTCATCATGCTACTGTCTCTCTGACCGTCTGTATTCATCATGCTACTGTCTCTCTGACAGTCTGTATTCCTCATGCTACTGTCTCTCTGACAGTCTGTATTCACCATGCTACTGTCTCTCTGACAGTCTGTATTCATCATGCTACTGTCTCTCTGACCGTCTGTATTCATCATGCTACTGTCTCTCTGACCGTCTGTATTCATCATGCTACTGTCTCTCTGACCGTCTGTATTCATCATGCTACTGTCTCTCTGACCGTCTGTATTCATCATGCTACTGTCTCTCTGACAGTCTGTATTCATCATGCTACTGTCTCTCTGACCGTCTGTATTCCTCATGCTACTGTCTCTCTGACAGTCTGTATTCACCATGCTACTGTCTCTCTGACAGTCTGTATTCATCATGCTACTGTCTCTCTGACAGTCTGTATTCACCATGCTACTGTCTCTCTGACAGTCTGTATTCATCATGCTACTGTCTCTCTGACAGTCTGTATTCATCATGCTACTGTCTCTCTGACAGTCTGTATTCATCATGCTACTGTCTCTCTGACAGTCTGTATTCATCATGCTACTGTCTCTCTGACAGTCTGTATTCATCATGCTACTGTCTCTCTGACAGTCTGTATTCATCATGCTACTGTCTCTCTGACAGTCTGTATTCATCATGCTACTGTCTCTCTGACAGTCTGTATTCCTCATGCTACTGTCTCTCTGACAGTCTGTATTCCTCATGCTACTGTCTCTCTGACAGTCTGTATTCCTCATGCTACTGTCTCTCTGACAGTCTGTTTGTGGGTTTATCTGTTTACTCTGTTAGCAGTCTTGTTTCTGTATACTACAGTTTAACCATGTTGTGGTCTTAGATCACTTTGTTAGAACTTCCACTACCTTTCCCGGTGATTTCTAACTAACCCAACTGTCAATTTCCCCTGTCTGTCCACCTAAATCATTTTACTGCACAGTTATTAAACTATCCTTTTATTTTGATCATCTCTCTATTTTGAATCAATGAACGGACGCAACTCCAACCCTTCTAATATATTCATCTTCAGTTACAGTATAATTCACTTAGATCAGCTCATCTTTACTTTCCTACATCTTCATGCAGCTAAGATTCTCTCTTCATGAACTATTTGGAGACCTCTTCCTCACTTCCCTCTCTCTATGTGGTCTTCCCTTCATTAGTGAATCTGTCCATGTCTCTGTCTGTCACAGAGAGAAAGAGAGTGAAGGATAGAGGACAAGGAGATGATGAGTAGAGGGCTATTTGAGACAGTGTAAACACAGTTGTCTATTCCATATTGATGCTTCCTGATGACATTTGTCTCATATTAAACAGATTCATCTTTGAGTTAATTCGTATTTTAGTTGCCTTCAATAGAATAGAACAATAGTGACAGAAAGTTGACTGAATCTTTTTTTAACTTTAAACTCTCTCAAAACAGAACTTCTGGCTGTTCATGTTTTGTCCATTACATTCATTTGACTTGGTGTCCCATAGCAACTACAGATCTACGGGAGAGAGTCTAGCTAGTCGTTTGGGATACATTTTAGGGAGTAACGGTGCATGTGTGTCTGTGAGATTGTGTGTGAGACGTGCGTGTGTGTGATAGCTGTGTGTCCTGTTCTGTAGTCTTCTTTGAATCTTGTTATGACTTAGTTTAGTGCTCTGTTCTGTTCTGTTGTGGAATGGCTGTTGTGGGTGGGTAAGTAAGCTGATGATCAGTACACTTATCTCTCATTAGCTACATCATTTTATCTCGACTTCACTGAAGCTCCTGCTAATTTAGGTAGTATGAAGATTAAAAGACACACAGCAGACATCTACGATATTTTATCTGTATACTGTATAGCCAGAGGACTGCTGATTCAGCACGTAGGTTTAGAGGGGGATTTTGACTACAGCAAAGACGCTCAGCAGCAGCAGACATCATCTGGTTAAGCATGCCGTGAAAGGCCAGATGATGCAAACTTAAAGATATGTAACATTCAAAATACAGAAATCATCCCCTTATGATGCATTTTGCTAAATATAATTTTTAAAATGTATTTTATTTATTTCACCTTTATTTAACCAGGTAGGCTAGTTGAGAACAAGTTCTCATTTACAACTGCGACCTGGCCAAGATAAAGCATAGCAGTGTGAACAGACAACACACAGTAAACAATAAACAAGTCAATAACACAGTAGAAAAAAAGAAAAAAAGAGTCTATATACATTGTGTGCAAAAGGCATGAGGAGGTAGGCGAATAATTACAATTTAGCAGATTAACACTGAGATGGTCATGTGCAGGTAGAGATACTGGTGTGAAAAAGAGCAGAAAAGTACATAAATAAAAACAGTATGGGGATGAGGTAGGTAAATTGGGTGGGCTATTTACCGATGGACTATGTACAGCTGCAGCGATCGGTTAGCTGCTCAGATAGCAGATGTTTGAAGTTGGTGAGGGAGATAAAAGTCTCCAACTTCAGCGATTTTTGCAATTTGTTCCAGTCACAGGCAGCAGAGAACTGGAAGGAAAGGCAGCCAAATGAGGTGTTGGCTTTAGGGATGATCAGTGAGATACACCTGCTGGAGCGCGTGCTACAGGTGGGTGTTGCCATCGTGACCAGTGAACTGAGATAAGGCGGAGCTTTACCTAGCATGGACTTGTAGATGACCTGGAGCCAGTGGGTCTGGCGACGAATATGTAGCGAGGACCAGTCGACTAGAGCATACAGGTCGCAGTGGTGGGTGGTATAAGGTGCTTTAGTAACAAAACGGATGGCACTGTGATAAACAGCATCCAGTTTGCTGAGTAGAGTATTGGAAGCTATTTTGTAGATGACATCGCCGATGTCGAGGATCGGTAGGATAGTCAGTTTTACTAGGGTAAGTTTGGCGGCGTGAGTGAAGGAGGCTTTGTTGCAGAATAGAAAGCCGGCTCTAGATTTGATTTTAGATTGGAGATGTTTGATATGAGTCTGGAAGTAGAGTTTACAGTCTAGCCAGACACCCAGGTATTTGTAGTTGTCTACGTATTCTAAGTCAGGTACTTATAGATGTCCACATATTCTAGGTCGGAACCATCCAGAGTGGTGATGCTGGTGGGGTGTGCGGGTGTGCAGGCAGCGAACGGTTGAAAAGCATGCATTTGGTTTTACTAGGTTTTAAGAGGAGTTGGAGGCCACGGAAGGAGTGTTGTATGGCATTGAAGCTCGTTTGGAGGTTAGATAGCACAGTGTCCAAGGAAGGGCCAGAAGTATACAGAATGGTGTCGTCTGCGTAGAGGTGGATCAGGGAATCGCCCGCAGCAAGAGCAACATCATTGATATATACAGAGAAAAGAGTCGGCCCGAGAATTGAACCCTGTGGCACCCCCATAGAGACTGCCAGAGGACCGGACAACATGCCCTCCGATTTGACACACTGAACTCTGTCTGCAAAGTAGTTGGTGAACCAGGCAAGTCAGTCATTAGAAAAACTGAGGCTACTGAGTCTGCCGATAAGAATATGGTGATTGACAGAGTCGAAAGCCTTGGCCAGGTCGATGAAGACGGCTACACAGTACTGTCTTTTATCGATGACGTTTATGATATCGTTTAGTACCTTGAGCGTGGCTGAGGTGCACCCGTGACCGGCTCGGAAACCAGATTGCACAGCGGAGAAGGTACGGTGGGATTCGAGATGGTCAGTGATCTGTTTGTTGACTAGGCTTTCGAAGACCTTAGATAGGCAGGGCAGGATGGATATAGGTTTGTAACAGTTTGGGTCCAGGGTGTCTCCCCCTTTTGAAGAGGGGGATGACTGCGGCAGCTTTCCAATCCTTGGGGATCTCAGACGGTATGAAAGAGAGGTTGAACAGGCTGGTAATAGGAGTGGCGGCGGATAGTTTCAGAAATAGAGGGCCCAGATTGTCAAGACCAGCTCATTTGTACGGGTCCAGGTTGCTGCGTTTTGCATTACTGGATGCAAAATGCATCATACGAGAAGATTTCTGTATTTTGAATGTTACATATCTTGAAAACTTGATTTCTGACAAGCAAAACATTTTGGGACTATGTCAACAATGGACAACTGAAACAAATACCAAAATATTGTTTAGTAGTGGAATGTTCCATTAAGAAATGTTAAATTCACCTATGTGTGGGCATTATTGATAGTTGTGAGGATGGGCTAAACATTTTGTACTGTTACAATTACTGTATCTGATAAGGTTGCAATTCTCACACACTCACGCACACATTCACGCACGCACTCACGCACGCACTCACGCACACACTCACGCACGCACTCACGCACACACTCACGGACACACACACACACACACACACACACACACACACACACACACACACACACACACACACACACACACACACACACACACACACACACACACACACACACACACACACACACACACATAGCTCAATGCTGCAGCCGTATTTAATTGTCAGTATAGAGTCACACTCAGTGATGGTCGGATCAAAGCTGTAGATCTGCTGGCTGTGCTTCTGTTTGATATTTCATAGATGACAGTTCAGACTCCCTCTGAGTTCTCTACACAGCTCACTCAATCACCCACTCTCTTCTGCTCAGACTCCCTCTGAGTTCTCTACACAGCTCACTCAATCACTGACTCTCTTCTGTTCAGACTCACTCTGAGTTCTCTACACAGCTTACTCAATCACCCACTCTCTTCTGCTCAGACTCCCTCTGAGTTCTCTACACAGCTCACTCAATCACCCACTCTCTTCTGCTCAGACTCCCTCTGAGTTCTCTACACAGCTCACTCAATCACCCACTCTCTTCTGCTCAGACTCCCTCTGAGTTCTCTACACAGCTCACTCAATCACCCACTCTCTTCTGCTCAGACTCCCTCTGAGTTCTCTACACAGCTCACTCAATCACCCACTCTCTTCTGCTCAGACTCCCTCTGAGTTCTCTACACAGCTCACTCAATAACCCACTCTCTTCTGCTCAGACTCCCTCTGAGTTCTCTACACAGCTCACTCAATCACCCACTCTCTTCTGCTCAGACTCCCTCTGAGTTCTCTACACAGCTCACTCAATCACCCACTCTCTTCTGCTCAGACTCTAAAGTGTAACCCCACAGTGACTACTTAGCTATTTAGTTGTTAACCTGATTACAAAATCTATTGTAAACATGGGACTTATTAGCAGTCTCTAGTTAATTCTCTATCGTTGTTACCAAAAATAATGATTGCGTAACTACGCAGTAGTACACAGGCTACATGATTATCGTCACTTTCTACCATTCTTTCTCACGCTCTGTAAACAGTCCCCTCTCTACTTCTATGGTTCCCCCTCCCTCCATCTTTCCACAAAAGATCTCAAAAACCAAGACAATCTCATCCACTGCTGAGGGGTCCAGATAGAGGGGTGAGTCAAAGAGAAAGACAGACACACAGGAACACGGAAATAGAAAGAGAGATAGAAAGCGTGAGAAAGTAAACAGTCAAAAGGAGAGGGAAATATAGACTTGTGATCAGTGTGTATAGCTGAAGCAGACAGACAGACAGACAGACAGACAGACAGACAGACAGACAGACAGACAGACAGACAGACAGACACACACACACACACACACACACACACACAGACACAGACAGACTGTGTTGAGTGAGTGGTTGTAATTGCTTGACCAGGCTGGTTCCTGTAAGTGTGTCCAGAGTAGAATCCCTGGGGGTCTCTGTCTGACTGGCTCCTCCTCACCACAACACCACCACCCTGACTGGAAACAACGTGTTCACTCTGCAGCTAGCTAAAACACTGAGAGATGGAGGGATGGAGAAAGGTGATAGATGCAAAGAAAATCCATTTCATGAACAAATGCAAGTCAGCAGAAAAGGGAAACGGAATAGCTGCTTAAGACGTCTCCGCAGGAATTTCCACACCCATTTAGTTATGTTGTGGCCCTAGATAGCATGCTGTAGCCGTACTATATGGGAAGGATACTATCTCGTCATAAACTGCACATAACACCCCTTATTGGCACCTTTCTGCTGGGTCCACAAATAGCTGAGGTGTCATCTAAAATATCTATGATTTGCACCTGGTGCACCTCTGCAAAGTCTCAGTGTGCCATTTGCTTATGGAGAGGGGATTGTGTGTGTTATAAACATCAAATCAAATCAAAGTTTATTTGTCACGTACGCCGGATATACAACAGGTGTAGTAGACCTTACAGTGAAATGTTTACTTACAGGCTCTAACCAATATTGAAAAAAAGGTAAGTAAAGAAATAAAACAACAGAAAAAAGACAGGCAATATACGTACAGTAGCGAGGCTATAAAAGTCGCGAGGCTACATACAGACATTCATGCATTCATTCTCAAGAATGCATCTATCACAGTGTTGACAGCGATCTGTGTACTTCAGGCTATGCATAGTGCAGACTCAGCACTGGTTTCTGCATCCGTTTCATTGCAGGTTAATGGTTAGCTGCCTGGGTCAGCCTCACACACAGGTCCATAGGGACCAGAGGAGAGGGTTACCTTAAGATCAATGGCTCATTCCTGTGATACTCCCTGGGAGAGCAAGAGCCTGAAACCAGGCAGCTCCATGCCTCCATGCACTGTTCCTTCTCTCCTATCCCAGCCTCAACCTCACATGGTCCTGTCGTCCAGGGCTTAAAGTAGAACCGTCACTGTTTAAAGCATGTCATCAAACACACACAGAGGCATTTGTGCCTTGGTTATGCCCTGGTCTCTGTCAGGTTTCACACCTACTTAGACACTGAGAGACAGTTATCCCTTACTGTTGACACTACTGAATGGGACTCATGAGACACAAACACACACTCACATACATGCACGCACACACACGCACCCACACACACGTGTGCGCACACACACACTGAATCTCTTACAGACAAACACACACTCACACACTGACTGTGTCACACTGCTGCAGTACACCAGCTAGAAGGTGATGTCATCATGTCTGCCGCAGCACCAGCACGAGAGAGGGGGGGAAAGAGAGGGGGAGAGAGAGAGAGAGAGAGAGCGAGAGAGAGAGAGAGAGAGAGAGAGAGAGAGAGAGAGAGAGAGAGAGAGAGAGAGAGAGAGAGAGAGAGAGAGAGAGAGCGCGCATTGAGAGGAGAGGGAAAATGGAGGAGGGAAAAGAGGAGAGGGATTGAACAAGGATTATATGAGACAGGGATGAACAAAGGAAAAGGAAGTAAAGCAGGGTAGAATTAGTCAAATGTGATAAGGGAAGAATGTGAGGATTGAAGAGAAAGAGACAGAGGTACAGTGGACAGACCCTGAGGACAATGGGATACCCCATAGCGCTACAGTGTGATGTGATGCTAATGATGACACACTGCAGCTTATTGTCTCTCCTTCCATACAGTGCAGTAACAGTAGAGGGTGATTTATGATGTGGTTCCACTAACCCCAGCCAGCCCCGCCACACAGCACTGTCCTCTCTCTGGGGCTTCTAGGACCTAGACCCACATCCATCTCCATCACACTGGGTTAGTTAAGATTAGCATGACGATTTACAAGGCATGAGAGGATTTCAGGCTTCTGCGTATGTGTGTTTGTATTATGGTTTGTGTGTAAGAGAGAGGGGATAGGGATAGACAGGCTAGTGAGCCAGTGAAAGTGTGCATGTTTACACTGAGAGTGGGGTGACTCTGCGTCAGCCTGGCATGCAGAGTTCGGGTGTGGCCTACAAAGTGCCCCTTCTACCCTTATCTGACTGCACCACACACTTACCTCGCACATTAGTATAGACTGAACTCACACCAACATAAACACACTGTACTGAACATTACAAATGTGCATAATTTTATCCAAAGATCGTCATTGACATTGCATGGTTCTCCAAGTTATTGAACTGAAAAAGTAAGGCTACTGTTAGTGCTCTGTCCAGTCTGTCCACTGCAGGGATAGGTCATGTCAGACTTCTGCACTCTCCCTGTGCTAAAATGACCCTCTGAGATCTGAACTTTGGCTGACCCATGCACTCCTGGTAGGAGTGCATTTCAACAGAGCCTAGTGTGTGTGTGTGTGTGTGTGTGTGTGTGTGTGTGTGTGTGTGTGTGTGTGTGTGTGTGTGTGTGTGTGTGTGTGTGTGTGTGTGTGTGTGTGTGTGTGTGTGTGTGTGTGTGTGTGTGTGTGTGTGTGTGTGTGTGTGTGTGTGTGTCCGTGAGTGTGTGCGTGAGTGCGTGCGTGAGTGTGTGCGTGAGTGCGTGCGTGAGTGCGTGCGTGAATGTGTGCGTGAGTGTGTGCGTGAGTGCGTGTGTGGACATTAAGCATCTTTTAACAAATCACCTACTCTTGCCCTTAACAGGTACATCATTTCCCCACTACTTCTCTTCTCTGTAATGCAGTGCTGGTCAGGTCTTGATCTCCCTCTAGCTCCAGGACAGGTGGAACTGCAGGCCCAGAGTTGGGGTGGGCTAGGGACTAGTGGGGGCCGGCTAAGTGGTGCAGTAGGGGTGGTCAGAGATTGGGTGGTGGTAAGCCAACTACGGAGGCCTCAGTGGGGGTCACCATGGTGTTACCATGCCACCTCATACTGGTTATCCACATATACTCTCCTGCTTGGCCTGAGTATGTGTGTGTGTGTGTGTGTGTGTGTGTGTGTGTGTGTGTGTGTGTGTGTGTGTGTGTGTGTGTGTGTGTGTGTGTGTGTGTGTGTGTGTGTGTGTGTGTGTGTGTGTGTGTGTGTGTGTGTGTGTGTGTGTGTGTGTGTGTGTGTGTGTGTGTCATGATCTGTCTTTGCTTGAACTGTGGAGAAAATATTTTCTCTGAGTCACCATGGCAGTGACTGCACACACAATCAACTAGAAAAGACAACCTAATTACACTCTGACCAGCTGTGCACAGTCTTTGGTGGAATGTGAAGCACCCTATGCATCGTGTGTGGGCAGTATCTATTTGAGGCTAAGTAGGTTTCTAGACATCTGTGCGCGCACACACACACACACACACTGTATGAGTTTCTATTTCTGTCAGGAGGGTACCCCACCACGGTAAGTTTAACTGTTGTAACAGGTGGGTGTGTGTATCTGTGTTTGTGGGTACAACAGGAAGAGTAATTGAGGAGTACTAAGGGGGTCAGTTTGTTGTCGTGAAGCAGGCTGGAGGGAGGGGATTTGGGTGCTATCGCCTTTCTCACAGTGGACGGGTTGGAGAGGCAAAGTATGAGAGGAAAGGAGAGAGAGGAGAGAGGCCATGGCTGACCAGGACAACTCTATCACTGTGAGTAACTGAGGAAGGTCTGCTTGCGCAATCCTAGTGTTGTTGTTCACTTTCTATATCTTAGATAACTAGCTGCTAAGTGCTTGCAAAAAGCTAAGTGCAGTTTGGTGTTCACTCCAAGAAGACAGTGTCTCAGCCTTAACTTTCCACATGGGACAGAAGTTTATGAAAACAACTTTAAACACTAACACTCTTTAGTGTGTATGCAAGAACAGTGTGTGAGGAAGTCTTTATACGTTTTTAACATGTGTATGTGCATGTCTGTGTGAGTATGTGTTCAAGGTCTTGTACATGTATAGAGTTTCCAGAGTGACAGTGTGAAGAAAGGCGTTGACAGACGGAGAGAAAGAGTTAAGTAGTGAGTTAATGCGGTAGTTAAAGAGGTAGGTCAGGAGGTAGTTCAGGAGAGAGTTAAGGAGAGAGTTAACCTCACTAGGGTACGTGGGACGCTAGCATCCCACCTGGCCAACATCCAGTGAAATTGCAGAACGCCATATTCAAAAACATAAAAATTATAAAAATTAATAAAACATACAAGTGTTATACATCGGTTTAAAGATTAACTTTTTGTTAATCCAACCATGGTGTCAGATTTCAAAAAGGCTTTACGGCGAAAGCATACCATGCGATTATCTGAGAAAAGCGCCCAGCAGACAAATCATTACAAACAGTTACCAGCCAAGTAGAGTTGTTACACAAGTCAGAAATAGCGATAAAATTAATCACCTACCTTTGATGATCTTCATATGGTTGCACTCACAAGACTCCCATTTACTCAATAAATGTTTGTTTTGTTCAATAACGTCCCTGTTTATATCCAAAAAACTCAGTTTTGTTCGCGCATTTTGTTCAGTAATCCACAGGCTCAAACGCAGTCACAACAGGCAGACGAAAAATCTAAATAGTCCCTGTAAAGTTCGTAGAAACATGTCAAACGTTGTTTATAATCAATCCTAAGGTGGTTTTTAGCCACCCCATTTTTAGCCACCCCATTCACAAAAATGGATTGCTCCTACAGACAGTGAGTCACATGGCCGTGGCATGCTATACAAAGCAAGCAGACAGGCATTGAGGCATTGAGGCATTTAGTCACGGTTCAATTGAATGTTAGAATAGGCAAAACAAGTGACTTTGTCAGCAGGCAGTCCTGTTGGCGAAAACAGCTCGTTGATGAGAGAGGTGAGAGGAGATGGCAATAGTCATGCAAGCTAACAGGCGGGCCACAAACAGACAAATAGAGGTGCAGTACGACAGTGGTGTGCAGAACGATATCTCGGAACGCAAAACTCGGCGATCCTTGTCACGGATCGGCTATACCAGCAGACGACCACACCGGGTTCCACTCCTATCAGCTAAAAACAAAAAGTATTGGCTCCAGTGGGCACACAATCACCAACACTGGACAATTGAGTAGTAGAAAACATTGCTTGGAACATGACAGTGAGTTCAGTTTACTTGAGCGGCCTGAGCAGTCCCCAGACCTCAACCCAATGTACTGCCGTCCAATCTGCTGCAACTGCGTGATGTCATCACGTCGACATGGACCAACATCCCTGTGGAAGGTTTCCGGTACCTTGTAGAATGCCCCGAATAATTCAGACTGTTTTGGAGGCATAGGCGGGTCCAATCCGGCACTAGATGGGTGTATCTGATAAACTGTCAAAGTGTATATATACAAAAAAAAATGTCAAGTGAGAGCCATGAAGTTACCTAAGACTAACTAGCCTACACTTCCCAGAAAGAACTGTAGCTTTTCCTTTAACTAGGGAGCGATGTTAAACAAGATTACATTAACCTTTAGGTGGAAAGTTGGAAACATTGTGACTTTTTCTTGATGAATCTCTCATGGCTGAGAGATACATGGTGAGTTTTGGGTGTGCTCAGGCTGTGTGGAGTTAGCGTGCTGCTAGCTAGCAGCCCAGCTATCAAGGCCTACCAGTTTGTTACAGGGAAATGCTCTGAAAGATAGTCCTTTTCTTTGCGCAGTGCTGCACCACTTGCACTAGTGCTCTGGGTGATGGTTTGTATC
The DNA here is from genome assembly GCF_023373465.1 of Oncorhynchus keta. Taxonomy (NCBI): domain Eukaryota; kingdom Metazoa; phylum Chordata; class Actinopteri; order Salmoniformes; family Salmonidae; genus Oncorhynchus; species Oncorhynchus keta. Next base: position 20,634,484 of record NC_068445.1, read on the forward strand.
ATAAGTTGCCATGCCCACAGCATGGGCTTGTGGGTCTTCATTCTCTCTGTTACCACTGTCTGAAAAGAGGGCCAGTGTTTCACACATAGCTGAACGGGGGCCAACATCAATGTCACTGTGACTGTGTGTGTTGAGTAACTTGTGTTGAACACATTTTTGAGTCACTGTGTGTGTGGTTGCACTTGCTTGGGTGGGTATGTGTGTGTGTGTCTGTTTTTGTTTCTGAGCGTGGCCTATGTGTAAATGTGTGTGTGTGTGTTTGTAATTCTGTAGGATTTTGGGACTTGGGATTTCACAAAAAGTATATTGATGGTTGCTCAGGATCTTATTGACATGGAGAAATCCCTGGCCATACTTTAGTCAGACACCAGAGAGAAAAAGAGGGAGGAAAGAAGGAGAATGAGGGATGGACAGAGAGACTGGCGGCATGATACCACGTGGTATGACCTAGACATTAAGAAAATGAGTCACGAGTGCTCCTGAGGAGTGTGGGAATAATTGATAGAGCGAGATACTGTAGATAGAATGAGAGAGACTAATGGTGGGGGAAGGATGGTTTGCCGCAGTAGACTCTCTCTCCCTTTCCCCCTCTCTCTCTCCATCTCCCTCCTTCTCTCTGTCTCTCTCTCTCTCTCTCTCTCTCTCTCTCTCTCTCTGTCCCTCTCTCTTTACCCCTCTCCCCATGTCCCTCTCCCTCGTGCCGTATGAGTGATCCTATCTCAGCACCCCTGCCTGAGAGGCATGAAGCCCCCAGACACAAACAAAACAGAGACAAAAACACAGCCAGACCATGTGTTAGACCATTAGGCAGAGTGTTCACTAAACACACACGCACACACCACCCCAGAGCACCAGCCAGACCACCAGCCACACCACTGGGCAGCATAGCAGGGCAGACACACACCCCACCATAACGCTAAGGTTTGCATCCCAATTGGCACCCTATTCTCTACTTTTGACCAGAGTCCTATGTTGGGAATAGGGTGCCATTTGGGACACAGATGGTTCAGGGAGTCAGAGGCGACGGGGATGGAGCCTGGGACAGAGGCTGTCTGTCTTTATGGACGCCAATCCCCTGCACCCCCTCCTCTCGGGTCCCCACCCTGCCAGGCCTGGCTCTGATTGGCCAATGGGAGGGGGCTGGGCCGACTGTCCTGTCCTGTTCAATAACAGTGAGGAGGGAGATGAGGAAAACACCAATGGAAAGCGTCTATAGTCTCGTCCTGTCCATGTGTCTTTGACATTGTGTGGTTTTGATTTGAATGATGACAATAATAGAAATCTCTCTCCATCCCGCTCTCTGTCTTCCCTTTTTACACATATCTGTCCCTCTCCCACTCTATGTGCCTCTGTTCATCCCCCACCCCCTTTATCCCTGCCTTTCTTTCTCTCAGGCTGATGCTGTCAGTAGTTTTCTGCGTGCGGCTCGTTCTGGTAACATGGACAAGGCCATTGACCACATAAAGAATGGCATAGACATCAACACAGCCAATCAGGTGAGAGAGCTACACAGCCCGGTTACCAATCAAAATGCTCCTAGAGAGTGCATCAGGGCACGTCCCCAAACTCTAAGATGCATTTTGGATTTACCAGGAGGACCAATTAAATCTTTCCTGTTTGTCAAAGTTTCATTATCTGTTAATGAACCTGATTTATTATGGTCTTTCATTTAATATGTCAATTTACATTGGCTGTGATAATATTGTTGCATATATGATGTTGCATCATCATACTGCAGCGCTAGAATAATGCATTAATACACGTAAGAAAACAAGTTAACTACTGTAAAGGTACAGCAGATCAAAAAGACAAGTCATCTTTCATTCTGCGCACGTGCAAAACAACAGCACACACACACACACACACACACACACACACACACACACACACACACACACACACACACACACACACACACACACACACACACACACACACACACACACACACACACACACACACACAGGAAGAGTCTTATCAGCAAGGTTCAGAACAAGATGGATAGACGGAAAGAGAAAATATGGAAGAGCGGGAAATGGCAAGAGAGAGAGGTTAACCCTGGTCTAGTCAGTGTAGGGCACTGGTTAACCCTGGTCTAGTCAGTGTAGGGCACTGGTTAACCCTGGTCTAGTCAGTGTAGGGCACTGGTTAACCCTGGTCTAGTCAGTGTAGGGCACTGGTTAACCCTGGTCTAGTCAGTGTAGGGCACTGGTTAACCCTGGTCTAGTCAGTGTAGGGCACTGGTTAACCCTGGTCTAGTCAGTGTAGGGCACTGGTTAACCCTGGTCTAGTTAGTGTAGGGCACTGGTTAACCCTGGTCTAGTCAGTGTAGGGCACTGGTTAACCCTGGTCTAGTCAGTGTAGGGCACTGGTTAACCCTGGTCTAGTCAGTGTAGGGCACTGGTTAACCCTGGTCTAGTCAGAGTAGGGCACTGGTTAACCCTGGTCTAGTCAGTGTAGGGCACTGGTTAACCCTGGTCTAGTCAGTGTAGGGCACTGGTTAACCCTGGTCTAGTCAGTGTAGGGCACTGGTTAACCCTGGTCTAGTCAGAGTAGGGCACTGGTTAACCCTGGTCTAGTCAGTGTAGGGCACTGGTTAACCCTGGTCTAGTCAGTGTAGGGCACTGGTTAACCCTGGTCTAGTCAGTGTAGGGCACTGGTTAACCCTGGTCTAGTCAGTGTAGGGCACTGGTTAACCCTGGTCTAGTCAGTGTAGGGCACTGGTTAACCCTGGTCTAGTCAGTGTAGGGCACTGGTTAACCCTGGTCTAGTCAGTGTAGGGCACTGGTTAACCCTGGTCTAGTCAGTGTAGGGCACTGGTTAACCCTGGTCTAGTCAGTGTAGGGCACTGGTTAACCCTGGTCTAGTCAGTGTAGGGCACTGGTTAACCCTGGTCTAGTCAGTGTAGGGCACTGGTTAACCCTGGTCTAGTCAGTGTAGGGCACTGGTTAACCCTGTCAGTGTAGGGCACTGGTTAACCCTGGTCTAGTCAGTGTAGGGCACTGGTTAACCCTGGTCTAGTCAGTGTAGGGCACTGGTTAACCCTGGTCTAGTCAGTGTAGGGCACTGGTTAACCCTGGTCTAGTCAGTGTAGGGCACCCTGGTTAACCCTGGTCTAGTCAGTGTAGGGCACTGGTTAACCCTGGTCTAGTCAGTGTACCCTGGTCTAGTCAGTGTAGGGCACTGGTTAACCCTGGTCTAGTCAGTGTAGGGCACTGGTTAACCCTGGTCTAGTCAGAGTAGGGCACTGGTTAACCCTGGTCTAGTCAGTGTAGGGCACTGGTTAACCCTGGTCTAGTCAGAGTAGGGCACTGGTTAACCCTGGTCTAGTCAGTGTAGGGCACTGGTTAACCCTGGTCTAGTCAGTGTAGGGCACTGGTTAACCCTGGTCTAGTCAGTGTAGGGCACTGGTTAACCCTGGTCTAGTCAGTGTAGGGCACTGGTTAACCCTGGTCTAGTCAGAGTAGGGGCACTGGTTAACCCTGGTCTAGTCAGTGTAGGGCACTGGTTAACCCTGGTCTAGTCAGTGTAGGGCACTGGTTAACCCTGGTCTAGTCAGTGTAGGGCACTGGTTAACCCTGGTCTAGTCAGTGTAGGGCACTGGTTAACCCTGGTCTAGTCAGTGTAGGGCACTGGTTAACCCTGGTCTAGTCAGTGTAGGGCACTGGTTAACCCTGGTCTAGTCAGTGTAGGGCACTGGTTAACCCTGGTCTAGTCAGTGTAGGGCACTGGTTAACCCTGGTCTAGTCAGTGTAGGGCACTGGTTAACCCTGGTCTAGTCAGTAGGGCACTGGTTAACCCTGGTCTAGTCAGTGTAGGGCACTGGTTAACCCTGGTCTAGTCAGTGTAGGGCACTGGTTAACCCTGGTCTAGTCAGTGTAGGGCACTGGTTAACCCTGGTCTAGTCAGTGTAGGGCACTGGTTAACCCTGGTCTAGTCAGTGTAGGGCACTGGTTAACCCTGGTCTAGTCAGTAGGGCACTGGTTAACCCTGGTGTAGGGCTGGTTAGGTCTAGTCAGTAGGGCACTGGTTAACCCTGGTCTGGTCAGTGTAGGGCACTGGTTAACCCTGGTCTAGTCAGTGTAGGGCACTGGTTAACCCTGGTCTAGTCAGTGTAGGGCACTGGTTAACCCTGGTCTAGTCAGTGTAGGGCACTGGTTAACCCTGGTCTAGTCAGTGTAGGGCACTGGTTAACCCTGGTCTAGTCAGTGGGCACTGGTTAACCCTGGTCTAGTCAGTGTAGGGCACTGGTTAACCCTGGTCTAGTCAGTGTAGGGCACTGGTTAACCCTGGTCTAGTCAGTGTAGGGCACTGGTTAACCCTGGTCTAGTCAGTGGTCTGGTTAACCCTGGTCTAGTCAGTGTAGGGCACTGGTTAACCCTGGTCTAGTCAGTGTAGGGCACTGGTTAACCCTGGTCTAGTCAGTGTAGGGCACTGGTTAACCCTGGTCTAGTCAGTGTAGGGCACTGGTTAGTCAGTGTAGGGCCCTGGGTCTAGTCAGTGTAGGGCACTGGTTAACCCTGGTCTAGTCAGTGTAGGGCACTGGTTAACCCTGGTCTAGTCAGAGTAGGGCACTGGTTAACCCTGGTCTAGTCAGTGTAGGGCACTGGTTAACCCTGGTCTAGTCAGTGTAGGGCACTGGTTAACCCTGGTCTAGTCAGTGTAGGGCACTGGTTAACCCTGGTCTAGTCAGTGTAGGGCACTGGTTAACCCTGGTCTAGTCAGTGTAGGGCACTGGTTAACCCTGGTCTAGTCAGTGTAGGGTTAACCCTGGTCTGTCAGTGTAGGGCACTGGTTAACCTGGTCTAGTCAGTGTAGGGCACTGGTTAACCCTGGTCTAGTCAGTGTAGGGCACTGGTTAACCCTGGTCTAGTCAGTGTAGGGCACTGGTTAACCCTGGTCTAGGTCAGTGTAGGGCACTGGTTAACCCTGGTCTAGGTCTAGTCAGTGTAGGGCACTGGTTAACCCTGGTCTAGTCAGTGTAGGGCACCCTGGTTAGGGCACTGGTTACCCTGGTCTAGTCAGTGTAGGGCACTGGTTAACCCTGGTCTAGTCAGTGTAGGGCACTGGTTAACCCTGGTCTAGTCAGTGTAGGGCACTGGTTAACCCTGGTCTAGTCAGTGTAGGGTCACTGGGGCACTGGTTAACCCTGGTCTAGTCAGTGTAGGGCACTGGTTAACCCTGGTCTAGTCAGTGTAGGGCACTGGTTAACCCTGGTCTAGTCAGTGTAGGGCACTGGTTAACCCTGGTCTAGTCAGTGTAGGGCACTGGTTAACCCTGGTCTAGTCAGTGTAGGGCACTGGTTAACCCTGGTCTAGTCAGTGTAGGGCACTGGTTAACCCTGGTCTAGTCAGTGTAGGGCACTGGTTAACCCTGGTCTAGTCAGTGTAGGGCACTGGTTAACCCTGGTCTAGTCAGTGTAGGGCACTGGTTAACCCTGGTCTAGTCAGTGTAGGGCACTGGTTAACCCTGGTCTAGTCAGTGTAGGGCACTGGTTAACCCTGGTCTGTAGGGCACTCCCTGGTCTAGTCAGTGGGGCACTGGTTAACCCTGGTCTAGTCAGTGTAGGGCACTGGTTAACCCTGGTCTAGTCAGTGTAGGGCACTGGTTAACCCTGGTCTAGTCAGTGTAGGGCAGTGTAGGGCTGGTTAACCCTGGTCTGTAGTCCCTGGTGTCAGGGCACTGGTTAACCCTGGTCTAGTCAGTGTAGGGCACTGGTTAACCCTGGTCTAGTCAGTGTAGGGCACTGGTTAACCTGGTCTAGTCAGTGTAGGGCACTGGTTAACCCTGGTCTAGTCAGTGTAGGGCACTGGTTAACCCTGGTCTAGTCAGTGTAGGGCACTGGTTAACCCTGGTCTAGTCAGTGTAGGGCACTGGTTAACCCTGGTCTAGTCAGTGTAGGGCACTGGTTAACCCTGGTCTAGTCAGTGTAGGGCACCCTGGTCTAGTTGTAGGGCACCTGGTCTAGTCAGTGTAGGGCACTGGTTAACCCTGGTCTAGTCAGTGTAGGGCACTGGTTAACCCTGGTCTAGTCAGTGTAGGGCACTGGTTAACCCTGGTCTAGTCAGTGTAGGGCACTGGTTAACCCTGGTCTAGTCAGTGTAGGGCACTGGTTAACCCTGGTCTAGTCAGTGTAGGGCACTGGTTAACCCTGGTCTAGTCAGTGTAGGGCACTGGTTAACCCTGGTCTAGTCAGTGTAGGGCACTGGTTAACCCTGGTCTAGTCAGTGTAGGGCACTGGTTAACCCTGGTCTAGGTCTGGTTAACCCTGGTCAGTGTAGGGCACTGGTTAACCCTGGTCTAGTCAGTGTAGGGCACTGGTTAACCCTGGTCTAGTCAGTGTAGGGCACTGGTTAACCCTGGTCTGGTTAAGGTCTAGTCAGTGTAGGGCACTGGTTAACCCTGGTCTAGTCAGTCAGTGGTCTAGGGCACTGGTTAACCCTGGTCTAGTCAGTGTAGGGCACTGGTTAACCCTGGTCTAGTCAGTGTAGGGCACTGGTTAACCCTGGTCTAGTCAGTGTAGGGCACTGGTTAACCCTGGTCTAGTCAGTGTAGGGCACTGGTTAACCCTGGTCTAGTCAGTGTAGGGCACTGGTTAACCCTGGTCTAGTCAGTGTAGGGCACTGGTTAACCCTGGTCTAGTCAGTGTAGGGCACTGGTTAACCCTGGTCTAGTCAGTAGTGGTTAACCCTGGTCTAGTCAGTGTAGGGCACTGGTTAACCCTGGTCTAGTCAGTGTCAGGTTAACCCTGGTCTAGGTGTAGGGCACTGGTTAACCCTGGTCTAGTCAGTGTAGGGCACTGGTTAACCCTGGTCTAGTCAGTGTAGGGCACTGGTTAACCCTGGTCTAGTCAGTGTAGGGCACTGGTTAACCCTGGTCTAGTCAGTGTAGGGCACTGGTTAACCCTGGTCTAGTCAGTGTAGGGCACTGGTTAACCCTGGTCTAGTCAGTGTAGGGCACTGGTTAACCCTGGTCTAGTCAGTGTAGGGCACTGGTTAACCCTGGTCTAGTCAGTGTAGGGCACTGGTTAACCCTGGTCTAGTCAGTGTAGGGCACTGGTTAACCCTGGTCTAGTCAGTGTAGGGCACTGGTTAACCCTGGTCTAGTCAGTGTAGGGCACTGGTTAACCCTGGTCTAGTCAGTGTAGGGCACTGGTTAACCCTGGTCTAGTCAGTGTAGGGCACTGGTTAACCCTGGTCTAGTCAGTGTAGGGCACTGGTTAACCCTGGTCTAGTCAGTGTAGGGCACTGGTTAACCCTGGTCTAGTCAGAGTAGGGCACTGGTTAACCCTGGTCTAGTCAGTGTAGGGCACTGGTTAACCCTGGTCTAGTCAGTGTAGGGCACTGGTTAACCCTGGTCTACAGTGTGGGCACTGGTTAACCCTGGTCTAGTCAGTGTAGGGCACTGGTTAACCCTGGTCTAGTCAGTGTAGGGCACTGGTTAACCCTGGTCTAGTCAGTGTAGGGCACTGGTTAACCCTGGTCTAGTCAGTGTAGGGCACTGGTTAACCCTGGTCTAGTCAGTGTAGGGCACTGGTTAACCCTGGTCTAGTCAGTGTAGGGCACTGGTTAACCCTGGTCTAGTCAGTGTAGGGCACTGGTTAACCCTGGTCTAGTCAGTGTAGGGCACTGGTTAACCCTGGTCTAGTCAGTGTAGGGCACTGGTTAACCCTGGTCTAGTCAGTGTAGGGCACTGGTTAACCCTGGTCTAGTCAGTGTAGGGCACTGGTTAACCCTGGTCTGGTCTAGTCAGTGTAGGGCACTGGTTAACCCTGGTCTAGTCAGTGTAGGGCACTGGTTAACCCTGGTCTAGTCAGTGTAGGGCACTGGTTAACCCTGGTCTAGTCAGTGTAGGGCACTGGTTAACCTGGTCTAGTCAGTGTAGGGCACTGGTTAACCCTGGTCTAGTCAGTGTAGGGCACTGGTTAACCCTGGTCTAGTCAGTGTAGGGCACTGGTTAACCCTGGTCTAGTCAGTGTAGGGCACTGGTTAACCCTGGTCTAGTCAGTGTAGGGCACTGGTTAACCCTGGTCTAGTCAGTGTAGGGCACTGGTTAACCCTGGTCTAGTCAGTGTAGGGCACTGGTTAACCCTGGTCTAGTCAGTGTAGGGCACTGGTTAACCCTGGTCTAGTCAGTGTAGGGCACTGGTTAACCCTGGTCTAGTCAGTGTAGGGCACTGGTTAACCCTGGTCTAGTCAGTGTAGGGCACTGGTTAACCCTGGTCTAGTCAGTGTAGGGCACTGGTTAACCCTGGTCTAGTCAGTGTAGGGCACTGGTTAACCCTGGTCTAGTCAGTGTAGGGCACTGGTTAACCCTGGTCTAGTCAGTGGTCTAGGGCACTGGTTAACCCTGGTCTAGTCAGTGTAGGGCACTGGTTAACCCTGGTCTAGTCAGTGTACTGGGCACTGGTTAACCCTGGTCTAGTCAGTGTAGGGCACTGGTTAACCCTGGTCTAGTCAGTGTAGGGCACTGGTTAACCCTGGTCTAGTCAGTGTAGGGCACTGGTTAACCCTGGTCTAGTCAGTGTAGGGCACTGGTTAACCCTGGTCTAGTCAGTGTAGGGCACTGGTTAACCCTGGTCTAGTCAGTGTAGGGCACTGGTTAACCCTGGTCTAGTCAGTGTAGGGCAGGTTAACCCTGGTCTAGTCAGGGGGCACTGGTTAACCCTGGTCTAGTCAGTGTAGGGCACTGGTTAACCCTGGTCTAGTCAGTGTAGGGCACTGGTTAACCCTGGTCTAGTCAGTGTAGGGCACTGGTTAACCCTGGTCTAGTCAGTGTAGGGCACTGGTTAACCCTGGTCTAGTCAGTGTAGGGCACTGGTTAACCCTGGTCTAGTCAGTGTAGGGCACTGGTTAACCCTGGTCTAGTCAGTGTAGGGCACTGGTTAACCCTGGTCTAGTCAGTGTAGGGCACTGGTTAACCCTGGTCTAGTCAGTGTAGGGCACTGGTTAACCCTGGTCTAGTCAGTGTAGGGCACTGGTTAACCCTGGTCTAGTCAGTGTAGGGCACTGGTTAACCCTGGTCTAGTCAGTGTAGGGCACTGGTTAACCCTGGTCTAGTCAGTCAGTAGGGCACTGGTTAACCCTGGTCTAGTCAGTGTAGGGCACTGGTTAACCCTGGTCTAGTCAGGGCACTGGTTAACCCTGGGCACTGGTTAACCCTGGTCTAGTCAGTGTAGGGCACTGGTTAACCCTGGTCTAGTCAGTGTAGGGCACTGGTTAACCCTGGTCTAGTCAGTGTAGGGCACTGGTTAACCCTGGTCTAGTCAGTGTAGGGCACTGGTTAACCCTGGTCTAGTCAGTGTAGGGCACTGGTTAACCCTGGTCTAGTCAGTGTAGGGCACTGGTTAACCCTGGTCTAGTCAGTGTAGGGCACTGGTTAACCCTGGTCTAGTCAGTGTAGGGCACTGGTTAACCCTGGTCTAGTCAGTGTAGGGCACTGGTTAACCCTGGTCTAGTCAGTGTAGGGGTTAACCCTGGTCTAGTCAGTGTAGGGCACTGGTTAACCCTGGTCTAGTCAGTGTAGGGCACTGGTTAACCCTGGTCTAGTCAGTGTAGGGCACTGGTTAACCCTGGTCTAGTCAGTGTAGGGCACTGGTTAACCCTGGTCTAGTCAGTGTAGGGCACTGGTTAACCCTGGTCTAGTCAGTGTAGGGCACTGGTTAACCCTGGTCTAGTCAGTGTAGGGCACTGGTTAACCCTGGTCTAGTCAGTGTAGGGCACTGGTTAACCCTGGTCTAGTCAGTGTAGGGCACTGGTTAACCCTGGTCTAGTCAGTGTAGGGCACTGGTTAACCCTGGTCTAGTCAGTGTAGGGCACTGGTTAACCCTGGTCTAGTCAGTGTAGGGCACTGGTTAACCCTGGTCTAGTCAGTGTAGGGCACTGGTTAACCCTGGTCTAGTCAGTGTAGGGCACTGGTTAACCCTGGTCTAGTCAGTGTAGGGCACTGGTTAACCCTGGTCTAGTCAGTGTAGGGCACTGGTTAACCCTGGTCTAGTCAGTGTAGGGCACTGGTTAACCCTGGTCTAGTCAGTGTAGGGCACTGGTTAACCCTGGTCTGGTTAGTCAGTGTAGGGCACTGGTTAACCCTGGTCTAGTCAGACCACTGGTCTGGTCTAGTCAGTGTAGGGCACTGGTTAACCCTGGTCTAGTCAGTGTAGGGCACTGGTTAACCCTGGTCTAGTCAGTGTAGGGCACTGGTTAACCCTGGTCTAGTCAGTGTAGGGCACTGGTTAACCCTGGTCTAGTCAGTGTAGGGCACTGGTTAACCCTGGTCTAGTCAGTGTAGGGCACTGGTTAACCCTGGTCTAGTCAGTGTAGGGCACTGGTTAACCCTGGTCTAGTCAGTGTAGGGCACTGGTTAACCCTGGTCTAGTCAGTGTAGGGCACTGGTTAACCCTGGTCTAGTCAGTGTAGGGCACTGGTTAACCCTGGTCTAGTCAGTGTAGGGCACTGGTTAACCCTGGTCTAGTCAGTGTAGGGCACTGGTTAACCCTGGTCTAGTCAGTGTAGGGCACTGGTTAACCCTGGTCTAGTCAGTGTAGGGCACTGGTTAACCCTGGTCTAGTCAGTGTAGGGTCTAGTCAGGTTAGGGCACCTGGTCTAGTCAGTGTAGGGCACTGGTTAACCCTGGTCTAGTCAGTGTAGGGCACTGGTTAACCCTGGTCTAGTCAGTGTAGGGCACTGGTTAACCCTGGTCTAGTCAGTGTAGGGCACTGGTTAACCCTGGTCTAGTCAGTGTAGGGCACTGGTTAACCCTGGTCTAGTCAGTGTAGGGCACTGGTTAACCCTGGTCTAGTCAGTGTAGGGCACTGGTTAACCCTGGTCTAGTCAGTGTAGGGCACTGGTTAACCCTGGTCTAGTCAGTGTAGGGCACTGGTTAACCCTGGTCTAGTCAGTGTAGGGCACTGGTTAACCCTGGTCTAGTCAGTGTAGGGCACTGGTTAACCCTGGTCTAGTCAGTGTAGGGCACTGGTTAACCCTGGTCTAGTCAGTGTAGGGCACTGGTTAACCCTGGTCTAGTCAGTGTAGGGCACTGGTTAACCCTGGTCTAGTCAGTGTAGGGCACTGGTTAACCCTGGTCTAGTCAGTGTAGGGCACTGGTTAACCCCCTGGTCTAGTCAGTGTAGGGCACTGGTTAACCCTGGTCTGGTTAACCCTGGTCTAGTCAGTGTAGGGCACTGGTTAACCCTGGTCTAGTCAGTGTAGGGCACTGGTTAACCCTGGTCTAGTCAGTGTAGGGCACTGGTTAACCCTGGTCTAGTCAGTGTAGGGCACTGGTTAACCCTGGTCTAGTCAGTGTAGGGCACTGGTTAACCCTGGTCTAGTCAGTGTAGGGCACTGGTTAACCCTGGTCTAGTCAGTGTAGGGCACTGGTTAACCCTGGTCTAGTCAGTGTAGGGCACTGGTCTAACCTGGTTAACCCTGGTCTAGTCAGTGTAGGGCACTGGTTAACCCTGGTCTAGTCAGTGTAGGGCACTGGTTAACCCTGGTCTAGTCAGTGTAGGGCACTGGTTAACCCTGGTCTAGTCAGTGTGGTTAACCCTGGGCACTGGTTAACCCTGGTCTAGTCAGTGTGGTTAGGGCAGTGTAGGGCACTGGTTAACCCTGGTCTAGTCAGTGTAGGGCACTGGTTAACCCTGGTCTAGTCAGTGTAGGGCACTGGTTAACCCTGGTCTAGTCAGTGTAGGGCACTGGTTAACCCTGGTCTAGTCAGTGTAGGGCACTGGTTAACCCTGGTCTAGTCAGTGTAGGGCACTGGTTAACCCTGGTCTAGTCAGTGTCTAGGGCACTGGTTAACCCTGGTCTAGTCAGTGTAGGGCACTGGTTAACCCTGGTCTAGTCAGTGTAGGGCACTGGTTAACCCTGGTCTAGTCAGTGTAGGGCACTGGTTAACCCTGGTCTAGTCAGTGTAGGGCACTGGTTAACCCTGGTCTAGTCAGTGTAGGGCACTGGTTAACCCTGGTCTAGTCAGTGTAGGGCACTGGTTAACCCTGGTCTAGTCAGTGTAGGGCACTGGTTAACCCTGGTCTAGTCAGTGTAGGGCACTGGTTAACCCTGGTCTAGTCAGTGTAGGGCACTGGTTAACCCTGGTCTAGTCAGTGTAGGGCACTGGTTAACCCTGGTCTAGTCAGTGTAGGGCACTGGTTAACCCTGGTCTAGTCAGTGTAGGGCACTGGTTAACCTGGTTCCTGGTCTAGTCAGTGTAGGGCACTGGTTAACCCTGGTCTAGTCAGTGTAGGGCAACCCTGGTTAACCCTGGTCTAGTCAGTGTAGGGCACTGGTTAACCCTGGTCTAGTCAGTGTAGGGCACTGGTTAACCCTGGTCTGGTTAACCCTGGTCTAGTCAGTGTAGGGCCTGGTGGTCTAGTCAGTGTAGGGCACTGGTTAACCCTGGTCTAGTCAGTGTAGGGCACTGGTTAACCCTGGTCTAGTCAGTGTAGGGCACTGGTTAACCCTGGTCTAGTCAGTGTAGGGCACTGGTTAACCCTGGTCTAGTCAGTGTAGGGCACTGGTTAACCCTGGTCTAGTCAGTGTAGGGCACTGGTTAACCCTGGTCTAGTCAGTGTAGGGCACTGGTTAACCCTGGTCTAGTCAGTGTAGGGCACTGGTTAACCCTGGTCTAGTCAGTGTAGGGCACTGGTTAACCCTGGTCTAGTCAGTGTAGGGCACTGGTTAACCCTGGTCTAGTCAGTGTAGGGCACTGGTTAACCCTGGTCTAGTCAGTGTAGGGCACTGGTTAACCCTGGTCTAGTCAGTGTAGGGCACTGGTTAACCCTGGTCTAGTCAGTGTAGGGCACTGGTTAACCCTGGTCTAGTCAGTGTAGGGCACTGGTTAACCCTGGTCTAGTCAGTGTAGGGCACTGGTTAACCCTGGTCTAGTCAGTGTAGGGCACTGGTTAACCCTGGTCTGGTCACTGGTTAACCCTGGTCAGTGTAGGGCACTGGTTAACCCTGGTCTAGTCAGTGTAGGGCACTGGTTAACCCTGGTCTAGTCAGTGTAGGGCACTGGTTAACCCTGGTCTAGTCAGTGTAGGGCACTGGTTAACCCTGGTCTAGTCAGTGTAGGGCACTGGTTAGTCTAGTCAGTGTAGGGCACTGGTTAACCCTGGTCTAGTCAGTGTAGGGCACTGGTTAACCCTGGTCTAGTCAGTGTAGGGCACTGGTTAACCCTGGTCTAGTCAGTGTAGGGCACTGGTTAACCCTGGTCTACCACTGGTCCCTGGTCTAGTCAGTGTAGGGCACTGGTTAACCCTGGTCTAGTCAGTGGGCACTGGTTAACCCTGGTCTAGCAGTGTAGGGCACTGGTTAACCCTGGTCTAGTCAGTGTAGGGCACTGGTTAACCCTGGTCTAGTCAGTGTAGGGCACTGGTTAACCCTGGTCTAGTCAGTGTAGGGCACTGGTTAACCCTAGTCTAGTCAGTGTAGGGCACTGGTTAACCCTAGCCTAGTCAGTGTAGGGCACTGGTTAACCCTAGTCTAGTCAGTGTAGGGCACTGGTTAACCCTAGTCTAGTCAGTGTAGGGCACTGGTTAACCCTAGCCTAGTCAGTGTAGGGCACTGGTTAACCCTAGTCTAGACAGTGCATTGGTTAACCCTAGTCTAGTCAGTGTAGGGCACTGGTTAACCCTGGTCTAGTCAGTGTAGGGCACTGGTTAACCCTAGTCTAGACAGTGCACTGGTTAACCCTAGTCTAGTCAGTGTAGGGCACTGGTTAACCCTAGCCTAGTCAGTGTAGGGCACTGGTTAACCCTAGCCTAGTCAGTGTAGGGCACTGGTTAACCCTAGCCTAGTCAGTGTAGGGCACTGGTTAACCCTAGTCTAGTCAGTGTAGGGCACTGGTTAACCCTAGTCTAAACAGTGCACTGGTTAACACTAGTCTAGACAGTGTAGGGCACTGGTTAACCCTAGTCTACTAAGTGTAGGGCACTGGTTAACCCTAGTCTAGTCAGTGTAGGGCACTGGTTAACCCTAGTCTAGTCAGTGTAGGGCACTGGTTAACCCTAGTCTACTAAGTGTAGGGCACTGGTTAACACTAGTCTAGTCAGTGTAGGGCATCTCACAAACACATGTTTCAGAAGCAATCTAAGAAACCCTTATGTAGATAACATGCTGACTGTTACTGTGAGATGGCTGTAATGATTCCCTCTCTATTGGAATGAGGTGATTGAGTGAATCCCAAATGGCACAATATTCCCTAAATAATGCACTACTTTTGACCAGGGCCCATTGCACTACATAGGGAACAGGGTGCCATTTGAGACACATCCCTCGTCTCTCTCTCTCTCTCTCTCTCTCTCTCTCTCTCTCTCTCTCTCTCTCTCTCTCTCTCTGTCTCTCTCTCTCTCTCTCTGTCTCTCAGTGAGAGCTTTGGCTTGGAATGTGTTTGATGTGATATCAGCAAGCAGAATGTCTGTCTTGGCTCTGGGTCTAACTCAGTGTACAGTGTGTTCTGTTCTGCTCCAGTACCTACTTTTGTGGATTGTCTCTGACTGCATGTACGTTATCTCATTGTTTGTGTTGAATGGAAATTACTGTATGTGTTTATTTTTGTGTGTTAGATTTCAGTGTTTGAAATATGTGTGTGTGTGTGTGAGAGAGAGAGAGAGAGAGAGAGAGAGAGAGAGAGAGAGAGAGAGAGAAAGAGAGAGAGAGAGAGAGAGAGAGAGAGAGAGAGAGAGAGAGAGAGAGAGAGAGAGAGAGAGAGAGAGAGAGAGAGAGAGAGAGAGAGAGAGAGAGAGAGAGAGAGAGAGAGAGAGAGAGAGAGTTTGGAAACCCAGGTAGCCAGTCTCCTAGCAGCAGTTGACAGGAAGGACTGAGTGGGACTGATGGGGAGGTGTTAAATAGGGCAGGAGTTACTCCTCTAGCCACTCTCCTCCATCCTGCCTGCTTTACCCTGACGGCTTCTCCCATGGTGGCCAGAAATGGCCACATCGTGAGGGGAATGGGGCTGCCCACAGACCACACAAACAAAGCAGAGTTGTGTGTGTGTGTGTGTGTGTGCTACAATCAAGATTAGCATCAAGCACATTCACAGCTGTAAATTTCATTACTAACATAGGATTCAATGCATAGAGTGAATGTAGTCAATACAGTGAATGTATTTATGTGTACTATATTATCTTTACATAATTATATGCAATTGTATGATTAAGTAACTGTAGAAAGACCTCAGGCTGCTAAAGAGAGACACCCTGTGGACAAACAGGAACACTACAGACATAACCTGAACCGTTTATCTGCAGTCTCAGGATACCATTGACAGCCAGGCTCATGCCATTCTTCTTCAAGTCATGTATGAATTAATGCAATGTGTGTCATTTCAAACCAAGTCCGTATTAGTGTTTTTGGTGTCAAGTGTGTTGAATGTGGTTGTGGAAGTGATATTAGTTCTGTGTTGTGTGTGATAGGTGAGCGGCACCGTGTATTGTTGTTGTATTTATTTGTGCGGTGTCGGCCTGATGGAGGTTAGGTAGAGGCTTTGCTGTGGCAGTCGTGTCTCTCGTACCCAGTCTGAGTAGATGCCTCTGCCATGGGCTAGCTCACCAGCCACCCAGCCGCATTGCCTCTCTGCCTCCCCTCCCTCCCTTCTCACATCCTCTTAACCCCTTAAGTTATTTCTCTCTTACTCGCTCTTCTTCTTTTGCATCATCCCTTCTTCCTTTTACCTGTTATTCTTTCTCATCTATGCTCCCCCCTCCTCCCTTCCCTCCCCTCCCCCTCCCCCGGTCTGCAGTAGAGTGATGGTGTGCTGTGGTCTCTCCACTCAGAGGAATAATATCAGTGGTGTGGGAAAGGTCCAACCTCACATGTCCTGTGTGGCTGAAGGAAGGCTGTGTGAGGTCAGACCTATCCCACACGGCTCGTATTCTTCCCAGCCCCGAGACCACCGGCCTGCCATCCCCCTCCCATCCTCTTCCTCGTCCTCACCATCATCTTCATCACCTTTCCGGTCACCATTATTGCTAAATAAGCACAGTTAATATCTGGTAGATGCTGTATGTGTTGAAGCTGTTTGTCCTGACCATAAGGTACAGTTTGGCTCAGTAACATGCTTTTGCATTTTATACATCTAGCAGGTGCTGTATATAAGAAGAGCAGTGCTGGTCTGAGGATCTGATCCTTTGGTGTGTGTCAGTATGCAGTGTGTTCAGTGTGATCAGTGTGTTAGGGACCCTACAGTGTGAGGTCTCCTCTTCTCTCTCTCCTCCCTCAGAACGGGCTGAACGGGTTGCATCTGGCCTCTAAAGAAGGCCACGTTAAAATGGTGCTGGAGTTACTACATGGAGGCATCGATGTGGAAACCCAGACTAAGGTACTCAGTCAACCTCAGGCACTATGCCACATTACCAAACCCATGAACTCCTTAAGCCTATGTCACCACCAAAGTACAATGTACTGAATGATTTAATTATTCTACGTATTAAAACGTATTCCTACTTATTTACTGCTTTCACAAAGACACTACTACAGTGTATGTCTCATGTCTTCTCTTGTCCTGTGCCTCCACAGAAAGGCAACACAGCTCTGCACATTGCTGCCCTGGCTGGGCAGGAGCAAGTGGTGGCAGAGCTGGTAAATTACGGGGCCAACATCAATGCCCAGTCCCAGGTGAGACCCCAGCCAGTGTCGGATGAGACCCCGACCCCCCTGGCAGAGCCCCCCGCAGAGGAGCCACCAGCCACAACGGATAACCATACAGTTAGAAACAGTTATAATACAGTTATGCTGCATTATACTGCATGGAACTCAGGGTTTGGGGTCTGAATTTCTGAATGTATTTCAATTCAAACCATGAATTGAAATGTGAATTTGAATTAAAGAAAGCAGAGATTAATTCAAAGAAATTCAACTGAGACATGAAACATGAAAGTCGCATTCCGTTGCCACATCTGCCACTTATTACTAAAACAAATATAGATACCATTTCAAACATAAGCTTGATTATAACTCAGATATGTCAACAGTATTTTGATTTTTGTCATGAAATGTTAGGTGCCCTTCCATTCTGGAGTGTTTGATCTAATGGGAAATGTATTTTTTCCAATATTTTATAACATGCAAGAGAATTAGGAATTATTACAGACCAACTACAAAATGATCTCAGAATATTTCCAGACCACTTTAATGATTTAAACTCCTTTTAAGAGGAATTTAAAAACTGAAATAATTCAATGTTATACATAGTATTACCATACATGATGTCAAAATAAATATTTGTACTGTGAATTGTAAAATATATTAGCAATTAGCATTTAATTGAATTTCATTTAATTCAATTGTGCTTCCTTTAGTTAAAATTCAATTACATTTCTGCTGCCTGTGGTATGTGGCCAATTCAAATCAATAATTGAATTGGAAACATAACTGTGAGCAGCATTAACAGGGTCTGAGCAATAGAATTAGTATATCTTGGTCACCCATTGGGCACTCTGGCAATGAAATGGACAAAGGCCATACCTTTAATAAGCATGTTTATCAATTGCATGTTTTCCAAGTTGCAAGATTCTACCTCTAATATGTAATGAGTTATGTCTAATACATGCTACCATGCTACTGCCATAGACTACTGTCCCTTCCAACTTCATGTTTACCAAATTCCTATGGTTCAATAGTAATAGCCTTCAGTGAACAGCAGTGCCCTCCACTGGCGTAGAATGGCCATATCCCTCGCTAGGGACTAGTTAATTTAGCTAGGGACTAGTTCAGAGATTCTACATACCAAATATTGGGTGAATCTGAGTTGTGGTTTATGAGAAGAAGATTTTTTAAGCAATTTAGCATTACGCTAGCACTTTTTGGTCAAAGTTTGATGATCTGTGGTTTCCATGTTTTTTTTTTTATGTATCACTTAACTTGGAACATATCTTCAGGGACATGTTGTCAATCATCTGTACGAGTTGGATTTGATAGTTTGGGCTAATGTTTTGAATGTGTTTTGAATGTGTGCATGGTTTTTAATGAACTGCACCTGGGGGCCAATGAGTGCTAATGTTGACGCATTATGGGTTCTAACATCCTGCCAAATTAGACGTTTTTACCAATGTGTTGTTGAGATATTGACAAAAATGAACAACAATGGGGTCAATTTCATGCCTTAAGTATTGAATTCAAAATCAAATGAATTGTAAACATGACAAATGAGGTTGAAAATGTAGATCAACCCCCCAAAAGTATCAATAATGATATAAAAACAACCAAATTAAATTAAAGCAAATGTTTTTTTAGCGTGAGCAAAAGTCTAATCTAAAAGGAAGAACAAACTATTTGAAAACCAATGTAAAAATACTTTTCAGTTCAACTTTTCCAACAACCAACCCTATTGAATCCGTTTAACCTACCAAATCAAATCAAATGTCTATTTCAAGCCCTTTTTACATCAGCAGATGTCAAATAGTGGTTATACAGAAACCCAACCTAAAACCTCAAACAGCAAGCAATGCAGACGTGAAAGCACGGTGGCTAGGGAAAAACTCTGTAGAAAGGCAGGAACCTAGGAAGAAACCTAGAGAGGAACCAGGCTCTGAGAGGTGGCCAGTCCTCTTCTGGTTGTGCCGGGTGGAGATTATAACAGAACATGGCCATTAAGGCCAGACCGTTCTTCAAGATGTTCAAACGTTTACAGGCGACCAGCAGGGTCAAATAATAATCACAGTGGTTGTAGAGGGTGCAACAGGTCAGCACCTCAGCAGTAAATGTCAGTTGGCTTTTCATAGCCAAGCAGAGAGAGAGAGAGAGAGAGAGAGAGAGAGAGAGGAGAGAGAGAGAGAGAGAGAGAGAGAGAGAGAGAGAGAGACAGAGAGAGAGAGAGAGAGAGAGGGTTGGTTGGTTGGTTGGTTGGTTGGTTGGTTGGTTGGTTCTTGGAATAGTTTAACTGAAAATCCTTCTTGCAATAGTTTTAAAATCATTTGATCTTGCTTTGAAATTAGAGTTTTGTTTATGATTTCAACTTCCATTATTTAACTTTTCCTTGAAAATATATATTTTTTCATAATTTATTTGTATTTTATTTTGAATTCAATACTTAAAGTGTGATATTGACCCCATAAAAAAAACTAAGAAAAAGGAACTAGGAGAACACAGAAAACTATAGGTGCTACTGTAGGATGCCGAATTCAGAAGAAATTTGCAATTCAATTCTGAATTGACTCCAACCCTGATTGAGTAAGAATAAAGAAAGTTGTTGGGAGCACTTATATAATGTGAAACTTTCTTTATTTTTACACAGTTTCAGTTTACTATTCCGTTAGTCAGCACCTCTACTAACATTTTTTGGGTGTGCATAAGCTCCTGCATTTGACCCAACCCCCAACTGAAACATGATGTTAGGCCATCGTACACTCTTACAAGAAAAGGGTATATCTAGAGCCTAAAAGGGTTCTTTGGCAGTCCTCATAGGAGAACCCTTTGAAGAACCCTTTTTGGTTCCAGGTAGAAACCAAAAGAGTTCGACCTGGAACCAAAAAGGGTTCTAAGTGGAAGCAAAAAAGATTCTCCTGACGGGACAGCCGAAGAACCCATTTGGAACCCTTTTTTCTAAGAGTGTATTAACTCAATGCAACTCTATGTTAATATCTGTCTGCCTTCTTGTCTTTCTGGGTGCCTGTGCTTCCTTCCTTCCTCTGTGTGTGTGTGTGTGTGTGTGTGTGTGTGTGTGTGTGTGTGTGTGTGTGTGTGTGTGTGTGTGTGTGTGTGTGTGTGTGTGTGTGTGTGTGTGTGTGTGTGTGTGTGTGTGTGTGTGTGTGTGTGTGTGTGTGTGTTGTGCTACTGTGCTGCTGTGTTGTGCCCCTCCCTGTGTGTGTGTGTCCATGTATGTGTCTGTCTGTAACAGAAGGGCTTCACACCGCTCTACATGGCCTCACAAGAGAATCATCTAGAAGTTGTGAAGTTCCTTTTGGAGAACGGGGCCAATCAAAGCCTTCCCACTGAGGTAACAGCCAATCAGCAGAGCATAGGGTTGGAAGATTCCCGAAATCAGAAAGGAATAAGCAGGAAATTATTCCATTTACACCTACACCACTACACCTCCTGCACTATTCCCTCCATCACTTATCAATCCTTTTGACTCTCACTGTCCTTCCCTTCGCCATCTGTTTCTTTAGGTCACTTAACCTTTCTTGAGCTCTGTCTCCTCCTCTTTCCTCTGTCAGGATGGCTTCACCCCTCTCGCCGTGGCTCTTCAGCAGGGACATGAGAATGTCGTGGCCCTGCTCATCAACTATGGCACCAAGGGGAAAGTCCGTCTCCCCGCGCTGCACATAGCAGCGCGGAATGATGACACACGCACAGCTGCCGTGCTTCTACAGAACGACCCTAACGCAGACGTCCTGAGCAAGGTAGGTACTCACTGTGTGTTTGTTTGTGTGTTAGTCTTCACTTTAGTGGCAAATTTTAGTTTAGTGTGTGCCACAGTGAGTGAAGATGATACTTGTAGAATTAGAGGCTGTCAGTTTTAGAGCTGTATAGAATACGGTATGGTCTCCTGTGTGTCACTATAGACAGGCTTCACACCGCTCCATATCGCCGCACACTACGAGAACCTGAACGTAGCCCAATTGTTGCTCAACAGAGGAGCCAATGTCAATTTCACCCCTAAGGTAAGTCTGTTCCCCTCTGCCCTAGTATCACTGACACATAGTATTGTTACCAGTCCCTCACTGGTCTCTTTATGGTCTTACTGTCGATCCCCTACTTAATGTGTCTGTATTTCTCTCTAGAATGGCATCACACCTTTGCACATCGCATCCAGGCGGGGGAACGTGATCATGGTACGACTCCTGCTGGACCGAGGGGCACAGATTGATGCCAAGACCAAGGTACTGTACTGCATCCCCTCCCCATGTCTCTCTCTCTACCTCATCTGGTCAGGCCCTGCCCTGTTACATATACAATGCTATACTGTCCCAGTCCAGGTGTTAACTGTCCTCTCTCTCTATCTCTCTCTCTCTCTCACACACACTCTCTCTCCCCCCTCCCTCCCCCCTCCCTCCCAGGATGAGTTGACTCCACTGCACTGTGCAGCCAGGAACGGACACGTGAGGATCATTGAGATCCTACTGGACCAAGGGGCTCCCATCCAGGCCAAGACCAAGGTACACATAACACTAACCCACCAAGGCCTGATTTCTGGACTGTTGTTCTCAAATACTGTACACAACACAATAAGTCATGGATTGTCTCTCTTTCCTATAGAACGGCCTGTCTCCCATCCACATGTCAGCACAGGGGGACCACATGGACTGTGTGAGACAACTCCTGCAATACAACGCTGAGATTGATGACATCACATTGGACCACCTGACCCCCCTGCACGTGGCAGCCCACTGTGGGCACCACCGCATGGCCAAAGTGCTGCTGGACAAGGGAGCAAAACCCAACTCCCGTGCACTGGTCAGTACTACACTCATAAATACCTACCACACATCTTTGTTGAAGTGTGTTGCCTTCGTGACCATGCTGTTGTATTGTGTTCTCAGAATGGTTTCACTCCGCTTCACATTGCCTGTAAGAAGAACCACATGCGTGTGATGGACCACCTGCTCAAACACTCAGCGTCCCTAGAGGCTGTGACAGAGGTGAGAGAGACAGGGGCAAGAGAAAGAGATTGAATGTAATCTTGGGTAAGAAAATAGAGGGATTCTACCAAGGAGAGAGGGATCTTTATTTGTACGTGATTCTTTCATTGCTTGTTTTTTCTCTCCCAAGTCTGGCCTGACTCCTCTACACGTGGCCTCGTTCATGGGCCACCGCAAAATAGTCACCCATCTGGTACAGAAGGGGGCTTCTCCTAGTGCTTCCAATGTAGTGAGTACTCGAATGTTACCCATCCACCCACCTCATCACTGACCGAACCAGCTACTCTGGCCAATTTGTTAGTGTTAGTGATTTACACTGCTCACACACATGTGTTTGCCTGGTTATGTGTGAGCAGAAAGTGGAGACTCCTCTCCACATGGCATGTAGAGCTGGACACTATGAGGTGGCAGAGTTCTTACTGACCAATGCAGCACCAGTAGACGCCAAGGCAAAGGTAATGACGTCACACACACACACACACACACACACAATCTAAACAACATTAAATTATCTTGCCACTTGACTCCCATGTATATTTATCTCTCCTCTTCTCTCCCTCTCTCCTCTCTTCCGCCACACCCTGTCCAGGATGACCAGACACCACTCCACTGTGCGTGTCGGATGGGCCACAAGGAGCTGGTCACTCTGCTGCTGGAACACAAGGCCAACCCCAACTCCACCACCACAGCCGGACACACACCCCTCCACATCGCTGCCCGTGAGGGACACACTCAGACTACACGCATCCTACTAGACATGGAGGCCCAGCAGACCAAGATGACCAAGGTACAGTCTGTTGTCCAATGCCCACACACTCTACATACACACCCCTCTATCATCTGTCTAATACTTACACACTCCTAACCTTTTCTCTGTGTGGGACTGTGTGGTCTGTGGTCTCTCTATCTGGGATGTCTCTGCAGAAAGGCTTCACTCCTCTCCATGTGGCTTCTAAATATGGCAAAGTGGACGTGGCAGAGCTGCTGCTGGAGAGAGGGGCCAACCCTAACGCTTCTGGCAAGGTACAGTAAGGGTTGGAGAACATAGGGAGGGGGGAAGAACAGGGGTGTTGGGAGGGAAGGGTCAAGGTATTTCAGGTGGAAAGATGTTAGAGTTAAGTTATGGTGGTTTATATGTGTGTGTCTCCTTTACCTTTAGAATGGACTGACTTCTCTCCATGTGGCTGTCCATCACAACAACCTGGACGTGGTTAATCTGCTGGTCAGCAAGGGAGGCTCCCCACACAGTGCAGCTAGGGTGAGAGACTACACACACACACATACTCACAGACGCAGATATCATCTTACAATGCACTCATAACCATTAACTCCGGTCCTCTTGTTTCAGAATGGCTACACCCCTCTCCACATAGCTTCCAAGCAGAACCAGGTGGAGGTTGCCAACAGCCTGCTGCAGTACGGCGCCTCGGCCAATGCTGAATCCCTCCAGGGGGTCACGCCCCTTCACCTGGCAGCTCAGGAGGGCCGGCCTGACATGGTGGCCCTGCTCATCTCCAAACAGGCCAACGTCAACCTGGGGAACAAGGTGAGGCCTCAGGGACTGATGCAGGGAAGGAGTTAAGATTATTTGGGTGAAAGCTGTTAGTACTACTGGAGATTCCATTATTGCTAGATAACGCTAGATAATATCAGTCTAGCAGCTATGTATCTATGATATGTGCTAGCTTGCTCTCTGAAGTTATTTCCCTCCAGAATATGAACAAGGCAACACTCTATCTTAACTCCCCCTCTATATTTACTGGATTGGTTGAACAGTGCAGAAGAAAACCTCATCTGACAGTTTTTTATTTTGTTGTTATGACCAGATGTGGGGCATCCCGCTCAGGTGATTCTTTATGACTGCGACGTTAGGTTAGTTCTGCTGTAACAATATGCCTGATTTTTGCCCCTGGCTCCTCTCCCCTCAGAGTGGACTGACTCCTCTCCACCTGGTGGCACAGGAAGGCCACGTGGGCATCGCTGACATCCTGGTGAAGCAAGGGGCATCAGTGTATGCTGCCACACGGGTAAGACCACACTCCTGTTGACCTCTGGGACAAGGCAAGGGACACAAAAGTCTCTCTCTGCTCAGTAGCATCCAGAGACACACTGTACCACCTCTGGAGTCTGTAAACACCTTTATTTTTTAAAGCATCTCAGTAGATAATAGGATATTGCAGTAGAGAATTGCATTCCACCCAACATGAACACTCCTCCTTTGTGTCAGATTGTAGAAAGTTGGTATAAAGTACACACCCCTGCCTTATCATGACATGCACGCTGTTACAGTTCATTGCTATCTGAAGCTAATCTTAACCTCAGTGAGTCTTAATGCAAGGTCAGTGTGGTATGGGACCTAACAGTAACAGTGCTACATAGTGAACGATGGGGTCTCCATGGCAGATAGAGTATCTGAGACGTGACCTTTCCTCTCCTTAGTATAAATAGCCACTGACTGGTTCTCCTGTCTCAGGGTTACATTACCATCATCATTACACAGCCTACGTACCCTCAGGCCAGCTAGGGCCTCCATTACCCTGAAACTTAGTATGTCAACCGCAGATGATATATATAGGAGACATACTATAGATATTGTGTAGTGTGTATGTGTTGAATTTGTAATCATGTGACTCAGTGTCTAGTTAACTGTCTGTCTCGTAGTAAGTCTGTGCTGGTTGTATTGGATACTGATGGGATCCTAATCTCTCTTTCAGATGGGATACACCCCTCTCCATGTTGCCTGCCACTATGGCAATGTAAAGATGGTGAAGTTCCTCCTGCAGCAGCAGTCCAACGTCAACAGCAAGACCAAGGTGAGCACCTCCCTCTGGACATCAATGGAACTACACTTACACAAAATTATCCTTCGATTTGAACAGTGAATCCCAGTAAATATGAACTGGCTATGTGATGTGATTCATTCCATTGTGTCTCGTCAGTATGTTAATGTTTGTGTCTCTTTCCCCCAGGTTGGTTACACTGCACTGCACCAGGCGGCCCAACAGGGCCACACAGATATCGTCACCTTATTGCTCAAACATGGAGCCCCGCCCAACGAGGTCACCACTGTAAGTACCACTGCTTTTCACTCTCTTTCACTCCTCCACTCATCCCTCGATCCCTCCACCTCACTCTCTCTCTCTCTCTGTCTGTTAGAACGGTACGTCAGCCCTGTCCATCGCCAAGCGGTTGGGGTACATCTCCGTAATCGACGTTCTCAAACTGGTCACAGAGGAGACGGTTTCCATTGTAAGGAGTAAACAAGTACCAACTCTTCAAATATTTATATTACACTCCTTCTGACTCAATGCAGACAATCCTTCCATACTCTTTGTCTCATCTTGAAGCTGTCTCTCTTCTGCCATTCTCTCCCTCAGACCACCACAGAGAAACATCGTATGAGTTTCCCAGAAACAGTGGATGAGATATTGGACGTATCAGAGGATGAAGGTACACAACACTTACAATAATTTACATACAGTAGAACACACGAAGACAGATACCCCACAGAACACACTTTCTCCTCTTTTTGGGAAGATAGGAGATATTTTGTACATTAATTCCTTATTAATAAAAATCCTCATATCTTGCAGTACAGTTAGTTGCCAGTCCATTCTGTCTTTAAAAATGTATGAACAATTTGAACAGACTTATTGCAAATTATTTTATAATATTGCAGGGCCTCCTAAAACATCCCTCTTTCACCTTTTGATTTTTTTAGGAATTGCACAGCTAACAATGGGTATGACTGTCTCCTTCTCTCTTCTCTGTGCAGTGCTCATAGGTCGTCTTAGAGTGTGTGGCTCCATTTCAAGCTCTTGCCGTCTTTCTCTCTGGTCCTGTTTCTCTCCACCTCTCTTCTTCTACACCTGGTCCTTTTGGGACTGTCTCTCTCCTGATGTTCAATGTGGTGCATGCGTTTCATGTCTATAACCTTTCTTTATCCCTCCAGTAACATAGACCTGACTCTCAGTCACTAACTCCCCAGATCAGTACTCTACAGTATCTCTCACTCCATGTCACCGCAGCTGGGGGGCTAGGGATGGCTGTCCTCAACAGCCTACAGTACTCTAAGAGAAAAGCCCAGTAGTGGAGACTGGATACTCACCCATTCAGTTTATCAAACCACTCACTACAATTTTTTTATCAAGGTGAAAATGGAGTCCTCTGGTAAAAAAAAATGTGCCAAAGCTACTGTACTGTATCAACATTCCAAGATGTTGATGGTGTTTTCTGGATGTTGTTGTCTTGTTGATGTTGTTGGTTTGATGTTTTTATTAATGGTCCTTCATTACATTGGCTGTTATTTGTATAGTTTGTGTCTGTAGTCTGTAAAGATGTGTGTGTATGTGCTATGTGTGTTTCCATTGGTGTACATGTACTGTGTAAGGAAATGAAAACACAGTGACTGTGAAAAAAATACATTTTACACACAAGTCTTCATTAGACCCACAGGTGTCTGATCAACCAGTAAAGTTCACAGCGTAAACATTACAACACCCGTGACAGTGATGTCAGAGGACGTCACACCCTAGTATTTTTAGCTCCATGATAATTAAACTGAAAAATTGACACTGTTGGTCTAAAATTAGAAACTAGTCTAGTTGCTGCCTTAAAGAGACATATAACCTATTCACTACAATGTTCAAATATATAATAGACAAGTCATATTTTTATATTTAGACAAATGTACTTTACATTTCTGTTTTTGAAAACATCTGACACACAGCGCTCAAGAGATAAGTTGACACATTTTGAACCTGATGAAGTAGAACATTGACTTGGCTCTGGGCCACATCCATGCACCCACTCAAACACTCACCGAAGCCAACCCCAACACCTTTTGTGCTGATACACAGACACAAACACATGCATTAACAGAGCAATTGGCTTTATTTGGTGCTGGTGACTTCTGTCCATTAATCTCAGGATTTGAGGCGGTACGTAACCATAACCTGCCTTAGCTTCCTGGTAGAAACTAAGAGGGGTAGAACAACACAAACAAGAAAACATAATAGCATAATGAATTCATAGATGGAAATGAGATGCATGGATACTTTCGTGGAAGCCCTCAATGGCAATGTCCATGCTAAAATGGGATAGTATAGTCATTCTGGTCGGCTCGACTATAGTAGAGATTGATTGAAGCACAATGTTACATTCAAAACACCCCGCTTCTCGCCATGAGCCGTCCAGTCGTTACAGAGAACCACATACCAGATTTTTAACATTTCTCATTTCTGTCCATTATGAACCAACGATATGCTACCTTTTGTAGCATTTCTGACAATGCTAACATCTTTTTCAGCCAAAGCTCAGCGATCTAACACCAGTTCGGTTGCTCGGCAACAACACATCTGCTTGCACCAGGCTGCCAATCATAAGGTGTATGCGAACAAACCTAGGCTACTGTACATAGCTAGCTTTATGGTGATATTCAAGCTGAGGTTAATCAATAAGTGCAAACAGATATTTAGATTTACTCGGTAGCTAGCTAGCTCTCTAGATAACGTTTTGTTGCTTGTCCAAGTCCAACAGCTAGCCTGTGTAGTTAGCTAACGCCAGTCTGCTGGAAGCTTGCTAACGAACAGGCAAACAACAGTAGCTAGCCAAATAATGTAGTTTTGTTTTTTAGCTGGGTAGCTAGCTAGCTAACATAACGTTATACCAGTCAGATGAGAGCTAATGTTGACTAGGTAGCTAAACAACAGGCGAGGAAAGCTAGCTATATTTTGCCAAGTAAGGTTTTTCATATAAGGCTAAAGTCATGTGTAAACTGCTGACCTAGACACGTGTAATCAGAGCACCAACAAATATGAACAAATAAGCTAGTGAACATACTTGGTTTCTATAAACAGACTCACCCCATCGCGGCGTCCCACAAAGGCTAACTTTCTAGCCCTTGCTATCTCCTTGCTTGCTAATTCGGCCTGCTAACTGCTAGCTTGTTTAGCCCCGGTCCGCTAACTGCTACCTTGTTTAGCCCTGGCCTACTAACTGTTAGCTTGTTAGCACAGGCCTGCTAACCGTCTGAATCGCCGCGTCCCAAACACTCACTGGACCTATATTTACTTTCTATCTCTTTTCGATTTTTAATTTGTTTATACCTTCCGGTAACCTGCCTCACCCAATGTGATACGGAATCGCCATTATTTTAAATTTTTAGAACACACTCAAGAACCTCCAGAAGCTA
This sequence comes from Oncorhynchus keta, assembly GCF_023373465.1. NCBI lineage: Eukaryota > Metazoa > Chordata > Actinopteri > Salmoniformes > Salmonidae > Oncorhynchus > Oncorhynchus keta. The sequence continues at coordinate 20,662,251 of NC_068445.1, forward strand.
ACCAGCTAACTAGCCACAAGCTATTTAGTCATTGTTAGCCACTGCTAGCGGCTTTTACCTTTTGCACAGCTAGACAGTTTTTTTAACCTGGATAACACTCGCCAGTCCAGCTTCCCTGCCCCATCCACCGCTGCCCCCCTGGACACTGATCACTCGGCTACATAGCTGATGCATGCTAGACTGTCCATTAATCACAGTACTCCATTCTGCTTGTTTATGTTTTATCTGTCGGCCCCAGCCGCACTCAGGCTCTGTGTGAAGTTAATCCGACCCTCCCTGCCTAGCCAACGCCATTTTACCTGCTGTTGTTGTGCTAGCTGATTAGCTGTTGTTGTCTCACCTACTGTTTTAGCTACTGTTTTAGCTAGCTCTCCCAATTCAACACCTGTGATTACTGTATGTCTCTCTCAAATGTCAATATGCCTTGTATACTGTTGTTCAGGTTAGTTATCATTGTTTTTGTTGAGCCCCTAGTTCCACTCTTCATACACCTGATACCTCCTTTGTCCCACCTCTCACACATGCAGTGACCTCACCCATTACAACCAGCATGTCCAGAGATACAACTTCTCTCATCATCACCCAGTGCCTGTGCTTACCTCCGCTGTACCTGCACCCCACCATACTGTCTGCGCATTATGCCCTGAATATATTCTACCATGCCCAGAAATCTGCTCCTTTCATTCTCTGTCCCCAACGCTCTAGGCGACCAGTTTTGATAGCCTTTAGCCGCACCCTCATACTACTCCTCCTCTGTTCCGCGGGTGATGTGGAGGTAAACCCAGGCCCTGCATGTCCGCAGGCACCCTCATTTGTTGACTTCTGTGATCGAAAAAGCCTTGGTTTCATGCATGTCAACATCAGAAGCCTCCTCCCTAAGTTTGTTTTACTCACTGCTTTAGCACACTCTGCTAACCCTGATGTCCTTGCCGTGTCTGAATCCTGGCTCAGGAAGGCCACCAAAAATTCTGAGATTTCCATACCCAACTATAACATCTTCCGTCAAGATAGAACTGCCAAAGGGGGAGGAGTTGCAGTCTACTGCAGAGATAGCCTGCAAAGTAATGTCATACTTTCCAGGTCCATACCCAAACAGTTCGAACTACTAATCTTGAAAATTAGTCTCTCCAGATATAAGTCTCTCACTGTTGCCGCCTGCTACCGACCCCCCTCAGCACCCAGCTGTGCCCTGGACACCATTTGTGAATTGATTGCCCCCCATCTAGCTTCAGATTTTGTTCTGTTAGGTGACCTAAACTGGGATATGCTTAACACCCCGGCAGTCCTACAATCTAAGCTGGATGCCCTCAATCTCACACAAATCATCAAGGAACCCACCAGGTACAACCCTAAATCTGTAAACAAGGGCACCCTCATAGACGTCATCTTGACCAACTGGCCCTCCAAATACACCTCAACCAGGATCTCAGCGATCACTGCCTCATTGCCAGTATCCGCTACGGAGCCGCAGTCAAACGACCACCCCTCATCACTGTCAAACGCTCCCTAAAACACTTCTGTGAGCAGGCCTTTCTAATCGACCTGGCCCGGGTATCCTGGAAGGACATTGACCTCATCCCGTCAGTTGAGGATGCCTGGTCATTCTTTAAAAGTAACTTCCTCACCATTTTAGACAAGCATGCTCCGTTCAAAAAATGCAGAACTAAGAACAGATATAACCCTTGGTTCACTCCAGACCTGACTGCCCTCGACCAGCACAAAAACATCCTGTGGCGGACTGCAATAGCATCGAATAGTCCCCTCGATATGCAACTGTTCAGGGAAGTCAGGAACCAATACACGCAGTCAGTCAGGAAAGCTAAGGCCAGCTTCTTCAGGCAGAGTTCAAAAAGTTCTGGGACACTGTGAAGTCCATGGAGAACAAGAGCACCTCCTCCCAGCTGCCCACTGCACTGAGGCTAGGTAACACGGTCACCACCGATAAATCCATGATTATCGAAAACTTCAACAAGCATTTCTCAACGGCTGGCCAAGCCTTCCGCCTGGCTACTCCAACCTCGGCCAACCCCCCGCAGCTACTCGCCCAAGCTTCTCCAGGTTCTCCCTTACCCAAATCCAGATAGCAGATGTTCTGACAGAGCTGCAAAACCTGGACCCGTACAAATCAGCTGGGCTTGACAATCTGGACCCTCTATTTCTGAAACTATCCGCCGCCATTGTCGCAACCCCCTTCATATCGTCTGAGATCCCCAAGGATTGGAAAGCTGCTGCAGTCATCCTCCTCTTCAAAGGGGGAGACACCCTGGACCCAAACTGTTACAGACCTATATCCATCCTGCCCTGCCTATCTAAGGTCTTCGAAAGCCAAGTCAACAAACAGGTCACTGACCATCTCGAATCCCACCGTACCTTCTCCGCTGTGCAATCTGGTTTCCGAGCCGGTCACGGGTGCACCTCAGCCACGCTCAAGGTACTAAACAATATCATAACCGCCATCGATAAAAGACAGTACTGTGCAGCCGTCTTCATCGACCTTGCCAAGGCTTTCGACTCGGTCAATCACCATATTCTTATCGGCAGACTCAGTAGCCTCGGTTTTTCGGATGACTGCCTTGCCTGGTTCACCAATTACTTTGCAGACAGAGTTCAGTGTGTCAAATCGGAGGGCATGCTGTCCGGTCCTCTGGAAGTCTCTGTGGGGGTGCCACAGGGTTCAATCCTCGGGCCGACTCTTCTTTCTGTATATATCAATGATGTTGCTCTTGCTGCGGACAATTCCCTGATCCACCTCTACGCAGACGACACCATTCTATATACTTCCGGCCCGTCCTTGGACACTGTGCTATCTGACCTCCAAACGAGCTTCAATGCCATACAACACTCCTTCCGTGGCCTCCAACTGATCTTAAACGCTAGTAAAACCAAATGCATGCTTTTCAACCGTTCGCTGCCTGCACCCGCACGCCTGACCAGCATCACCACCCTAGGTTCTATAAGTACCTAGGTGTCTGGCTAGACTGTAAACTCTCCTTCCAGACTCATATCAAACATCTCCAATCGAAAATCAAATCAAGAGTCGGCTTTCTATTCCGCAACAAAGCCTCCTTCACTCAACGCCGCCAAACTTACCCTAGTAAAACTGACTATCCTACCGATCCTCGACTTCGGCGATGTCATCTACAAAATTGCTTCCAACACTCTACTCAGCAAACTGGATGCTGTTTATCACAGTGCCATGCGTTTTGTTACTAAAGCACCTTATACCACCCACCACTGCGACCTGTATGCTCTAGTCGACGTATCCTCGCTACATATTCGTCGCCAGACCCACTGGCTCCAGGTCATCTACAAGTCCATGCCAGGTAAAGCTCCGCCTTATCTCAGTTCACTGGTCACGATGGCAACACCCATCCGTAGCACGCGCTCCAGCAGGTGTATCTCACTGATCATCCCTAAAGCCAACACCTCATTTGGCCGCCTTTCGAATTGCAAAAATCACTGAAGCTGGAGTCTTGTATCTCCCTCACCAACTTCAAACATCTGCTATCTGAGCAGCTAACCGATCGCTGCAGCTGTACATAGTCTATCGGCAAATAGCCCACCCATTTTTTACCTACCTCATCCCCATACTGTTTTTATTTATTTACTTTTCTGCTCTTTACCTAGCTAATGCTAACTGGCTAAGGTAAGACTAACATTAGCTAACGCTTATGGTCAGTTCATGCACAACAATATATAATATGTTATTACTCAAAACATAGTTAGCTAACGTTAGCTATGTTAAGTTTAAAAAGACCAACATTTGACAAACTGCCATGCTCATGTTAGTTTGCATTGCTAGCTACAACCAGTGATATGCATTGTTTACTACCGAACTAGCAAGTGAGTAAGCCAATTTGACCCCAATAAGATTGTACCACAACTCAATGATGTTCTATCCTAGCTACATTTTTCCACAAAACATAGCGAAATAGGTTCAAAGCCAAACTTTGGGAAACTGTCACACAGCTAGCTATCTTGCAATGGGCATAGCAAAACTAGCTAGGTAGACTACTCGATAGACCAAGCTATGGTAAGATGAGGTAGTAAAAATGCAATGGTTCTGATGAACTTAGCTTTATGATGCTTTTGGGAAACTGGGCCCTTGACAATAATGCGAGAGAAACACGTACTTTTATCTTTTACATAATTTGAAGTACACGTGACATTTTCGAAAGACACCTAATTTAATTTTGTATAATCACCTTCCGACATAAAAACCATGGAAATTAAAAACTACATTAAGTGAGAAGTAGGGATTGGTCTGAAGCTGAAAAATTAATTAAATTCACATGAGCACCACAATGCCTACTTCACTTATGCTCTACCAAGGTTTTCCAGCACACAACTTTGACAGTAGCTATGTTTGTCCATTGTTCTTCAAACAATGTGTGTGCAGGTTACTTAGGATTCAACTCTCAAAAACAGCTTCATTCATATTCTTCAGGAGGACTTTACAGTGTCCTGCTATTAAATAATATATACAGTGGGGAGAAGTATTTGATAACCTGCCAAATCGGCAGTGTTTCCTACTTACAAAGCATGTAGAGGACTGTAATTTTTATCATAGGTACACTTCAACTGTGAGACAAAAACAAAAATCCAGAAAATCACATTGTATGATTAAGTAATTCATTTGCATTTTATTGCATGACTTAAATATTTGATACATCAGAAAAGCAGAACTTAATATTTGGTACAGAAACCTTTGTTTGCAATTACAGAGATCATACGTTTCTTGTAGTTCTTGACCAGGTTTGCACACACTGCAGCAGGGATTTTGGCCCACTCCTCCATACAGACCTTCTCCAGATCCTTCAGGTTTCGGGGCTGTCGCTGGGCAATACGGACATTCAGCTCCCTCCAAAGATTTTCTATTAGGTTCAGGTCTGGAGACTGGCTAGGCCACTCCAGGACCTTGAAAAGCTTCTTACGGAGCCACTCCTTAGTTGCCCTGGCTGTGTGTTTCGGGTCGTTGTCATGCTGTAAGACCCAGCCACAACCCATCTTCAATGCTCTTACTGAGGGAAGGAGGTTGTTGGCCAAGATCTAGCGATACATGGCCCCATCCATCCTCCCCTCAATACAGTGCAGTCATTCTGTCCCCTTTGCAGAAAAGCTACCCCAAAGAATGATGTTTCCACCTCCATGCTTCACGGTTGGGATGGTGTTCTTGGGGTTGTACTCATCCTTCTTCCTCCAAACACAGCGAGTGGAGTTTAGACCAAAAAGCTCTATTTATGTCTCATCAGACCACATGACCTCCCATTCCTCCTCTGGATCATTCAGATGGTCATAGGCAAACTTCAGACGGGCCTGGACATGCACTGGCTTGAGCAGGGGGACCTTGCGTGCGCTGCAGGATTTTAATCCATGACGGCGTAGTGTTTTACTAATGGTTTTCTTTGAGACTGTGGTCCCAGCTCTCTTCAGGTCATTGACCAGGTCCTGCCGTGTAGTTCTGGGCTGATCCCTCACCTTCCTCATGATCATTGATGCCCCACGAGGTGAGATCTTGCATGGAGCCCCAGACCGAGGGTGATTGACCGACATCTTGAACTTCTTCCATTTTCTAATAATTGCGCCAACAGTTGTTGCCTTCTCACCAAGCTGCTTGCCTATTGTCCTGTAGCCCATCCCAGCCTTGTGCATGTCTACAATTTTATTCCTGTTTTCCTTACACAGCTCTCTGGTCTTGGCCATTGTGGAGAGGTTGGAGTCTGTTTGATTGAGTGTGTGGACAGGTGTCTTTTATACAGGTAACGAGTTCAAACAGGTGCAGTTAATACAGGTAATGAGTGGAAAAGAGGAGGGCTTCTTAAAGAAAAACTAACAGATCTGTGAGAGCCGGAATTCTTACTGGTTGGTAGGTGATCAAATACTTATGTCATGCAATAAAATGCAAAGTAATTACTTAAAAATCATACAATGTGATTTTCTGGATTTTTGTTTTAGATTCCGTCTCTCACAGTTGAAGTGTACCTATGATAAAAAATGACAAACCTCTACATGCTTTGTAAGTAGGAAAACCTGCAAAATCGGCAGTGTATCAAATACTTGTTCTCCCCACTGTATATAATTAGGCTGTATGTATTTTTAGATATAGGCCGATTGTGAATGTGTATTATTGTTTCTTAGCCTATGTCAATATTACAGAGGTAATTTAACGGTTATAGAAATCAGGAGTGGGTTAAGGAGGTGGAACTACAGGCAGGCACCACGTTAATACAATACAAAACAGCTCGCTCCATCAATGATGGTCTTGTAAGTATAAAAGCAAAGCTTGCTTTCATATAATAATAAAAAAGTTTGAAAAGGTAGTAGAAAAGGATTAGTGTGGTGTGTGAAAAATACAATACTTGAACTTGTATGCGGTACAAATCCCATTATTGTGGGAGTACCTCTTCTAAGAGTATGAATTAGGCAGTTTGAGAAGGTTTGAATCCTAAGCAACCTGCATACACATTGTTTGGCATAGCTACTATAGTAGGTCAAAGCTGTGTGCTGGAAAACCTTGGTGGAGCATGGGTGGAGTAGGCATTTTGGTGCTCACCTGAATTTCCTTTCTACTTCGTAATCAGACCAATCCCTGCTTCTCACTTTTAAAAAAACATTGTTTTTTGTTTTAAAAATCCATGATGAGTCCTCTATCTCTATGGTGCCAGTGCACTTGTGTGTCCATGTAGTAGTACTCTATGTACTTTGTGTGTTTTGTCACAGCCTGGACTCCCAGAGGGAGAGAAGAAACCTCTCAACCCTGTTTAAATCAGTTTAATCGTGCCAGGTTGGGTCCATGTTGACGTGGACTATGTCTAAAGGGACAGCAAAATCCCAATGGACATGGCTCTAGTGATGTTGTCTTGTTTTAGACTCAGTTCATGCTGGGCCATATTGTAACTCTCCAGATGTTAAGGAAATCTGGGATATTTTACCATACATATCCAATGTGCTGTGCTCCAAATATTCAACTACTGGAAACAGTTTATGGATGAAAAGTATTTGAACACATCACATTTGAGATGAATATTGAACAAAGTGTAGGGGCCATCTTATTTCTGTCTTTCTCCATGTTCTGTCTCTCCATCTGCCTTTGGGTCTCACTGTGACTGTGGCTTCACAAAATCTCTTTCCATTGACACATGTACAGCATTAACACATGCACAGTGTGTGGAGTGTAGTAGCTAATCCCTTTAACTCACCCTTAATCTAACTACTATATAAACCATGTGTTATATTTACTGAACTCATTCTATGCTCTCTAACTCTGACTCACATGTTTCAGTTATCTTGTATGTCTTTATCTATTACACCCCTCTGACCCGGTCTGTCCTCTCTCTCTGCCCTTCTTGTTGTTGTCTAAAGGGGAGGAGCTGTTGGGGACAGAAGGAGCCAGGTACATGAAGATGGATGACTTAAAGGACCACGATGACGATTTCCTATCACCCAAGAAATCTATGGAGTACGAGAGAGGGCTGGGCACTGTGTAGGGGGCCTAGGGTGGGGGGGTAGAAGGTTGGGGTTAGAGTATGAGTGAAAGGGGGTATATTGGTAGTAAAAGAAAGGTGGAGGTATTGTAAAGAATGGGGAATGGATGGGTTACTGGGATGTAGGAAGTGGAAGGAGAATATATCCCCTACACACTCTTTGTTTTCTTCTCTCCAACAGCAACTACTCGCCTGCCATTCCCAGGATCCCTTGTGTATCCCCAGAGATGGTCCACCTAAAGGAGCATGAGATGGAGCAGGTACAGAACAAACTGGTTAGGTTCAATCCCATGAGGTTTCCATATTATTAATGAAAATATTTGTATCGCTGTAACCCTGTGGAGGATGAGTAGAAAAGTAAAAATGCTATGATAAGACAAGGTTTTTTGGTCTATATTTTAGGTACACACTCCAATGCCATTACATAGGGAGTATGATGATGACTCCCTGATCCCCAGCAGTCCAGCTACAGAGACTTCTGACAACGTCAGTCCTGTGGCCAGCCCCATACACACAGGGTCAGTACACAAACCTAACCCTAAGTCTAACCCATACACACATGGTCAGTACACAAACCTAACCCTAAGTCTAACCCATACACACAGGGTCAGTACACAACCCTAACCCTAAGTCTAACCCATACACACAGGGTCAGTACACAAACCTAACCCTAAGTCTAACCCATACACACAGGGTCAGTACACAAACCTAACCCTAAGTCTAACCCATACACACATGGTCAGTACACAACCCTAACCCTAAGTCTAACCCATACACACAGGGTCAGTACACAAACCTAACCCTAAGTCTAACCCATACACACAGGGTCAGTACACAAACCTAACCCTAAGTCTAACCCATACACACAGGGTCAGTACACAAACCTAACCCTAAGTCTAACCCATACACACATGGTCAGTACACAACCCTAACCCTAAGTCTAACCCATACACACATGGTCAGTACACAACCCTAACCCTAAGTCTAACCCATACACACATGGTCAGTACACAAACCTAACCCTAAGTCTAACCCATACACACAGGGTCAGTACACAAACCTAACCCTAAGTCTAACCCATACACACAGGGTCAGTACACAAACCTAACCCTAAGTCTAACCCATACACACATGGTCAGTACACAACCCTAACCCTAAGTCTAACCCATACACACATGGTCAGTACACAACCCTAACCCTAAGTCTAACCCATACACACATGGTCAGTACACAAACCTAACCCTAAGTCTAACCCATACACACAGGGTCAGTACACAAACCTAACCCTAAGTCTAACCCATACACACATGGTCAGTACACAAACCTAACCCTAAGTCTAACCCATACACACATGGTCAGTACACAAACCTAACCCTAAGTCTAACCCATACACACAGGTTCAGTACACAACCCTAACCCTAAGTCTAACCCATACACACATGGTCAGTACACAAACCTAACCCTAAGTCTAACCCATACACACAGGGCCAGTACACAAACCTAACCCTAAGTCTAACCCATACACACAGGGTCAGTACACAAACCTAACCCTAAGTCTAACCCATACGCACATGGTCAGTACACAACCCTAACCCTAAGTATAACCCATACACACATGGTCAGTACACAACCCTAACCCTAAGTCTAACCCATACACACAGGGTCAGTACACAAACCTAACCCTAAGTCTAACCCATACACACAGGGTCAGTACACAAACCTAACCCTAAGTCTAACCCATACACACATGGTCAGTACACAAACCTAACCCTAAGTCTAACCCATACACACATGGTCAGTACACAAACCTAACCCTAAGTCTAACCCATACACACAGGGTCAGTACACAAACCTAACCCTAAGTCTAACCCATACACACATGGTCAGTACACAAACCTAACCCTAAGTCTAACCCATACACACAGGGTCAGTACACAAACCTAACCCTAAGTCTAACCCATACACACATGGTCAGTACACAAACCTAACCCTAAGTCTAACCCATACACACATGGTCAGTACACAAACCTAACCCTAAGTCTAACCCATACACACATGGTCAGTACACAACCCTAACCCTAAGTCTAACCCATACACACAGGGTCAGTACACAACCCTAACCCTAAGTCTAACCCATACACACAGGGTCAGTACACAAACCTAACCCTAAGTCTAACCCATACACACAGGGTCAGTACACAAACCTAACCCTAAGTCTAACCCATACACACATGGTCAGTACACAAACCTAACCCTAAGTCTAACCCATACACACATGGTCAGTACACAAACCTAACCCTAAGTCTAACCCATACACACAGGGTCAGTACACAAACCTAACCCTAAGTCTAACCCATACACACATGGTCAGTACACAAACCTAACCCTAAGTCTAACCCATACACACATGGTCAGTACACAAACCTAACCCTAAGTCTAACCCATACACACATGGTCAGTACACAAACCTAACCCTAAGTCTAACCCATACACACATGGTCAGTACACAAACCTAACCCTAAGTCTAACCCATACACACATGGTCAGTACACAAACCTAACCCTAAGTCTAACCCATACACACAGGGTCAGTAGACACAGCCATATGTGTGTCCATCTTACCCTGCCTGCAGTCCTACACTGACAAATGTCTTATGTTGTCCATAAATCAATCTCTAAGAGTGAAAATATAAACGTTATTATACCGTGTAATAATGTGAGGCATTTCTCTTGTCAGGTTCCTAGTGAGTTTCATGGTGGATGCTCGGGGTGGCTCGATGCGAGGCAGCAGACACAACGGTCTGCGTGTCATCATCCCTCCACGGACCTGTGCTGCCCCCACACGTATAACCTGCCGTCTGGTCAAGCCCCAGAAGCTCCCCACCCCTCCCCCCCTGGTGGAGGGAGAGGGCCTGGCCAGCCGTATCATCTCTCTGGGCCCAGCCAGCATGCAGTTCCTAGGGTGAGGACTTGAATAAACACAATGTAGAGTATTGAAGGGAGGACAGGTGCATGAGTTTTCAGCAAAAGACAATAGGTCAAATTTTGAGATCAGGATAAGAATTGTGTTCCACCTTCTGTGAGGGTATCCCCTAATTCAGGGGTGTCAAACATACGACTAATTACATTGTGAGAATGACGTTTGAAGCCTCATTGATGTGTGTCTCTATGTCTGTGTGTGTCTGTCAGGCCTGTGATCGTGGAGATCCCACACTTTGCAGCCCTGGGTCGAGGGGACCGGGAGCTGGTGGTTCTGAGGAGTGAGAATGGCTCTGTTTGGAAGGAACACCGCAATCGCTACGGGGACGATGTGCTGGAGACTATCCTCAATGGGATGGATGAAGGTAGTAGAATGAGAAGTTCTATTAACTCAGTCATACCTGATTACGGTCACTGATAATGGCCTGTTTGGTGATTATTAGTGCTTTCTTATCGGTACTGTATCAGTATTCCCTACTCTCATTGACTGCTACGTTCTGCCTGTTTATTCCTTTAGATCTGGAGAGCCAAGAGGAGCTTGGGAAGAAGCGTATCCGACGAATCATCTCCACTGACTTCCCCCTCTACTTTGCTGTGGTGTCGCGTGTCCAGCAGGAGAGTGACCTAATTGGCCCAGAGGGGGGTCAACTGACCAGTAAGCTGGTGCCGATGGTCCAGGCTACGTTCCCTGAGACAGCGGTCACCAAGCGAGTCCGTCTGGGCCTGCAGGTGAGATGGGAGGATGATGAGGAAGAAGCAGGAGGAAGGCATTATCGTTAGTGCCTGCCTGTATAACCAAGCATGCTATATGCAGGGTTGTGGAGTAACTACATTACAGTTACATGTAATCTGTTTGTTTTTTTACTGTAACTAATCACTTACTTTACCTGCAAAAATATTAGAATCAGATTACAGATCATTTAAAACATGATGATTACTTCTTGGATTACTTTTAAATATAGAAGGGATGTTTGCGAAAATATATTTTGTCACCTTTCTGTTTTCTCAATGACATTAATTCAGCATTAAAAAAGGAGCAAGTTTAAGTTTGTTCCAGCTTAGCAAGCCTGACCACAAGTCAAAGACCACTATGATGACACACCAAATGCGTTTGATGGATCCTTTGTCTTCTTCAAATGCCTCTTAAGGGGAAAGTAATCCAAAAGTGTCAGAAAGTAATTAAGTTACTGAGTTTAGGTAATCCAGAAGTTACATTACTGATTACCATTTTGGACAGGTAACTAGTAACTGTAACAGACTACATTTAGAAAGTAACCTACACAACCCTAGCTATATGTATGCTATATGTATTTGGTTTGATTAGCACATTTATATAAATGTTTTCCTTGCCAAGGAAATTGCCTTTTTCTTTTTTCTCCACACAAACAATGAGATTTACTACATACACGTAGTACAGTAGTCACTTAACAGTGGGAATATTAGTCACCAATGTTTGCAAATGATTATGCCAGTATCCTAAAGCTTAATGCATCATTCACTAATGTGGTTATGTTCTATTACTATAGTCATGGTTACATAATGCAGAGGGACCTTGTTACAGTGAATGTTCTTTAGCAGCATGTCTGTTATGATCCGAGTGAGTGGTTTTATTGGCCTACATACTGAAGTAGTCTCCTATGTTGAGAGAAATATGTGTATGTTACGGTGAACTTCCATCTCCCCTGCTGCTTTAAAGCATCCGCTGTGCTCCAGTACATGCAGCCTGTAGAGCTGTGAATGTAGAGCCTTATAGCCTCATAACCCCAGTCCGAGCTTTACGCTAGCAGGTACGCTAACCTTTTCAAAGGTTGTACTAAGTGAGACAGTTCACGTGAATGTGTAGCAAGGTTTAGACTTTCATTGTCAATGTACACTGAGTGTGGAATTAAGTGATAATGTCCAAGAAGACTGTGTTTGATGGATATACGTACTAGCACAGGTGTTGTTAGGCCCGAGATGAAGTCGAGGACCGGCAAACCATGCCAATCTATCCTCCAAACATTGGCTTCGAGGGCATTATCACTTTTATACAACGGGTTACCAACATATTAGAATAATAATTTACATATTTTCATTAAACACATTTGTATTAATTTATTAATACAGTTCATCCTTCCACAAGATATAGTGCCGACACAAATATAGGGTTGCTACCGAAGCCGGCTGGTCGTTTGTACCATCAATTCCCTCTGGTTGCACATTTAACATGTTGATGGAAATTTGATAGAACTGATTTAAGTTTTACCTGCATTAAAGTCTCCTGCCACTAGGAGCACCGCCTCTGGGTGAGTGGTTTCCTGTTAGCTTATTTCCTTATTCAGCTGACTGAGTGCGGTCTTAGTGACAGCATATGTCTGTGGTGGTAAATAAACAGCCACAAAGAGTATAGCTGAAAACTCTCTAGACAAGTAGTGTGGCCTGCAATTTATCACAATATACTCTACTTCATTGAGCAAAATCTAGAGACTTCCTCAGATTTCGTGCACCAGCTGTTATTTTCAAATATGCACAGAACGCCCCCCCATCTTACCGGAGTGTGCTGTTCTATCTTGCCGGTGCAGCATATATCCCACTAGCTGAATATCCATGTTGTCATTCAGCCATGATTCCGTGAAACATAGGATATTACAGTTTATGATGTCCCGTTGGTAGGATATTCGTGATCGTACCTCGTCTAGTTTATTGTCGTTGGTTGCACGTTGGCGAGTAGTATTGACGGTAACGGCAGCTTTCCCAGTCGCCTTTTCTGGGTCCTGACCAGGCATCCAGCTCTTTGTCCTCTGTACCTGCGTCGCTTCCTCTTGCAAATAACGGGGATGTTGGCCCTGTCAGGTGTTTGGAGAATATCTTGCATGTAGAAGAAAATATCTTTGTCTAATCCGAGGTGAACGATCGCTGTCCTGATATCCAGAATCTCCTTTGTGCAGTAAGATACGGTTGCAGAAACATTATGTACAAAATAAGTTTAAAATAATGCGAAAGCTTTCTCTACCCTTAAACTTGTCCTCCAAAACAAAGGTCATGTGGTTTGGTAAGAAGAAGGCCCCTCTACCCACAGGTGTTATTACTACCTCTGAGGGTTTAGAGCTTGAGGTAGTCACCTCATACAAGTACTTTGCACTGTCCTTCTCTCAGCACAAAGCTGCAGGCTAAAGTTGCAGGCCAAAGTTAAATCTAGACTTGGTTACCTCTGTCGTAATCAGTCCTCTTTCACCCCAGCTGCCAAACTAACCCTGATTCAGATGACCATCCTACGCATGCTAGATTACAGAGACATAATTTATAGATCGGCAGGTAAGGAGGGTGCTCTCGAGCGGCTAGATGTTCTTTACCATTTGGCCATCAGATTTGCCACCAATGCTCCTTATAGGACACATCACTGCACTCTATACTCCTCTGTAAACTGGTCATCTCTGTATACCTGTCGCAAGACCCACTGGTTGATGCTTATTTATAAAAACCTCTTAGGTCTCACTCCCCCCTATCTGAGATTTCTACTTCATCCCTCATTCTCCACATACAACACCTGTTCTGCCAGTCACATTCTGTTAAAGGTCCCCAAAGCACACACTTCCCTGGGTCGCTCCTCTTTTCAGTTTGCTGCAGCTAGCGACTAGAACGAGCTGCAACAAACACTCAAATTGGACAGTTTTATCTCAATCTCTTCATTCAAAGACTCAATCATGGACACTCTTACTGACAGTTGTGGCTGCTGTTGACTTTGCCCAATAATGTTTGTGCCATGTTTTGTGCTGCTACCATGTTGTGTTGCTACCATGTTGTTGTTATATTGTGTTGCTACCAAAGCTGTGTTGTCATGTGTTGCTGCCTTGTTATGTTGTTGTTTTAGGTCTCTCTTTATGTAGTGTTGTGTCTCTCTTGTTGTGATGTGTGTTTTGTCCTATATTTATATTGTAATTATTATTTTTCTTTTTTTTTAAATCCCAGGCCCCCTTAAACCCACAGGAGGCCTTCTGCCTTTTAGCAGGCCATCATTGTAAATAAGAATTTGTTCTTATTAACTGACTTGACTAGTTAAATAAATGTTAAATAAAAATAAAATGGAAAGAGCAGGTGTTCCTAATGTTTTGTACACTCAGTGTAGGTTGTAAATGTTCAAATTTGTTTTATGAACAACACTGATGAATAATGAAATGCACTGTGTCTTTTCAAGTTGTTTGTATGTTTTGGTATGGTATAAAATTGCATTTTATTGACCATAGACTTCTCTTTCTCTTCATCCTTCATTTCTCCCATTTGATTTACCTGTCCATTGTCATCCATTACATCATTACATACTTCATATTATCTCTCTTCTCATCCTATTTCTCTCTACATTGCTATCAATCTGTATCTTTTTATCAATCTCTCTTCTCCACACTCATCCACCACATCATCATCCTTCTTTCTGCACATCCTCTCCCCTCTAACATCAGGCCCAACCAGTCCCAGACGAGCTGGTTGCCAAGCTGCTGGGTAACCAGGCAACCTTCAGCCCCGTGGTGACTGTGGAACCACGGCGACGCAAGTTCCACCGACCCATCGGCCTGTGCATCCCCCTGCCCCCCTCCTGGAGAGAGAGCCCCCGGGACTCTGGGGAGGGGGACACCACCAGCCTGCGCCTGCTGTGCAGTGTCATCGGTACGCCAACACTGTCTGTCACACTGAGGCCTTATGGTGGACTAATGGCACAGTGAAACTGTATTACTTAAGGAATAGTTTAATGGTGCCCCTTAATAGTGCCATGTGGCACAGATGGTAGAGCATGGCGCTTGCAATGGGAGGGTTGTGGCTTTGATTCCCACGGGGAACCAGTATGAAAAAAGTATGAAAATGTGTAAACTCACTACTGTAAGTTGCTCTGGATAGGAGCATCTGCTAAATCACGTAAATGTACAATTTAGAGTAAACTATGAGTTAGACTGCATGAACACCTCATAGAAGGAAATTGATTGAACATGATTCAATGTCTCTCATCTGTGGGATGGGATCCACATTTATGTAGGTCTGCAAGCCAGAGAAGAAGCAATGTCATTACTATACTGAGCAACTGTTAATTATCTTAATTACGATGGGTGTAAAAGTGATATGGTGAAGTAAAATCACCTCGCATGAATGAATTACATTTTATTTTCGTGTCAAATCTCCAGTTGGCAACCAATATTTTACGTGATTAATTGACACAAACATTACAATGATTCACAGTGATAATTCATTCAGTGATACTTATTCCGGTGTTCTGTGCAGTGTGCAACTCATAAAAAATGAAAAGTAAATCAATACATAATAGTAGATAAGGTTATCCAAGCAATAGTAAAAGCCCTAGAGCAGTAAAAAGGTTTAATAAAAAATTCAGATAAATAAATACAGAAAAATGAAACGGAAAGCGTTTATCCAGGTCTGACACAAAGAGAAGATGAAACAGGCCAATACACAATCTATATACATACAGTTGAAGTCAGAAGTTTACATACACCTTAGCAAAACACATTTAAACTCAGTATTTCACAATTCTTGACATTTAATCCTAGTAAAAATTCCCTGCATTAGGTCAGTTAGGATCACCACTTTATTTTAAGAATGTGAAATGTCAGAATAACAGTGGAGAGTATGATTTATTTCAGCTTTTATTTGTTTCATCACATTCCCAGTGGGTCAGAAGTTTACATACACTCAATTAGTATTTGGTAGCATTGCCTTTAAATTGTTTAACTTGGGTCAAACGTTTTGGGTAGCCTTCCACAAGCTTCCCACAATAAGTTGGGTGAATTTTGGCCCATTCCTCCTGACAGAGCTGGTGTAACTGAGTCAGGTTTGTCAGCCTCCTTGCTCGCATACGCGTTTTCAGTTCTGACCACAAATCTTCTATAGGATTGAGGTCAGGGCTTTGTGATGTCCACTCCAATACCTTGACTTTGTTGTCCTTTGGAAGTATGCTTGGGGTCATTGTCCATTTGGAGACCCATTTGCGAACAAGCTTTAACTTCCTGACTGATGTCTTGAGATGTTGCTTCAATATATCCACATCATTTTCCTCTTCATGATGCCATCTATTTTAGTGAAGTGCACCAGTCTCTCCTGCAGCAAAGCACCCCCACAACATGATGCTGCCACCCCCGTGCTTCACGGTTGGGATGGTGTTCTTCGGCTTGCAAGCGTAACCCTTTCCCTCCAAGCATAACAATGGTCATTATGGCCAAACAGTTCTATGTTTGTTTCATCAGACCAGAGGACATTTCTCCAAAAAGTACGATCTTTGTCCCCATGTGCAGTTGCAAGCCGTAGTCTGGCTTTTTTATGGCGGTTTTGGAGCAGTGGCTTCTTCCATGCTGAGCGGCCTTTCAAGTTATGTCGATATAGGACACGTTTTACTGTGGATATAGATACTGTTGTACCTGTTTCCTCCAGCATTGTCACAAGGTACTTTGCTGTTGTTCTGGGATTGATTTGCACCTTTCGCACCAAAGTACATTCCTCTCTAGGATACAGAATGTGTCTCCTTCCGAAGCGGTATGACGGCTGCGTCGTCCCATGGTGTTTATACTTGCGTACTATTGTTTGTACAGATGAACGTGGTACCTTCAGGCATTTTGAAGGTAGGCCTTGAAACACATCCACAGCTACACCTCCAATTGACTCAAATGATATCAATTAGCCTATCAGATGCTTCTAAAGCCATGACATCATTTTCTGGAATTTTTCAAGTTGTTTAAAAGCACATTCAACTTAGTGTAGTAAACTTCTGACACACTGGAATTGTGATACAGTGAATTATAAGTGATATTGTCTGTAAACAATTGTTGGAAAAATGACGTGTGTCATGCACAAAGTAGAATTCCTAACCGACTTGCCAAAACTATAGTTTGTTTAACAAGAAATTTGTGAAGTGGTTGAAAACGAGTTTTAATGACTCCAACCTATGTACATGTAAACTTCCGACATCAACTGTACGGGCACTTTGCTATATGTCTGGAAAGAAATATTTGTATAATTTAATTATAGGTCACCTTTTCTTTTATTCCAGGCTTGATCTAAATATTCAGTCAGCGAAAATGCACAAAGTACAAAAAAACATTTCAGTTTCTCCTCATCGCTCAGCAACATAATGCCAGGGTGTATCTGGTGGGCTTTCTGGAATAATGAAAAGTGTATGATCATGGTACAAAAGGGCAATAGAGGATAAAATGAATTTCATTCTCTGTCTCTTCAAGGTCACAGTGGTTAACCTACATAGTCTTTCCTGGAAAAGGTCACATTTCAGTTGCCCAGGCTCTCTCTATGGAGTGATCCCATTGAAACCTTGCTGGCTATTTTGGCAAGCCTGCCATCTCACCTCCCAGGGTTCCTAGCCCATGTTCCAAGTATAGGCACAAACTTGTTATGCGGGGGAACCCAAGAGCAGACTCAGACGAGGAGACTGGGATGAAGTAACCAAGGTATTTATTGACAGACGGGGGAGATGGAGTGCTGGTCAGGGGAAGCTCGGGCGGGTTGCTGGAAACCAGGTGCGGAGGCTGAGGCTGGAGCGAGAGGAGTTGAGACAGGGTAAGGAGGTCCGGAGCGGAATCCAAGGGAGTAGTAGAGTGGGGAATCCAGGACAGAGTAGCAGGATGACGAGATGTGGGACTGGAGACAGTGTCCAGAGTCAGAGCGGGGAGAACTGTATCAGAGAGGAAAACAGGCACAACAGGATAACCGGATCTGAATAGTAACAAACGGCTAGAAACATAAACTGACTGAGCAGAGATTACGATCTGGCAGTGTGGAAGTGGCAGGGCTGAGTATTTGTAGAGGTCTTGATTATGGAACAGGTTGCAGCTGGTGGGGATCTGCTCTGACTCCCGCACACCTGTCTCCTCCCACACAATCACACACAGAGAGAGAGAGAGAGAGAGAGAGAGGGAGAGGTAGAGAGTACTAGGGGAGTGGTGGCAGGTCAAGGAGACACAGGATGAGAGGTAGAGGGCGTTGCAGGAGCAGATGTGATACTTGTGAACAAACCTAAACAATGACGTACTGCTCTATTATTAGATACAGTACCTCTTAGAACCCCACACTCCTGCTGAATGAGGTTTGGGATGTCAACTTGTGTGTCTAATTGACAGGATTGCATGTTTAATATACCTTTTTCTCAACTCAATCTCCAATATAAACGTCAACCTTACTGTAGTAATAGAATTACGCCAGGGCTTGATGTATTAATTACACCAGGTGTTGTTGTATTTTACCTGTCAGTTAAACTCCTCAAAAGTTAAACTAAAACTTAAATTTAGGGATTAATTCCAAATGGTGAAGGTTAGCGTTAGGGATAGGGTTAAACTTAAGGTATGTCATTAATTCCGAATGGTTATGGTTAGGGTTAAGGTTTGGAAAAGTCTTTAAAAAAAGAAAGAGTGTCTAGCACTGGGATTAAACACGCAACCTTCGTAGCCGGAGTCTGCCATTTAAATGCCCATCCTCCAACCCCCATCCACCATCCCTGTCCACAATGCCGCAAGACTACTAAAAGGTCATAGGTGCTCATGTTGCCCTTAGTGGAATGCGTTCACATTTTTTAGCGTTCACATTTAGCCAGCTCCAAACATAATCTGGTACCTGCAGAATCGGCACCTCCTGGTGTATTCTATAAGAGAATGGGCTGCTTTTCCCCTCCTTCCTATATCTTTGTGTAACTGATGTCTCTTCCTTCTCTTCAGGTGGCACAGCCCCAGCCCAGTGGGAGGACATCACTGGTACCACCAAGCTCATATATAGCAAAGACTGTGCCAACTTCACAACCAATGTGTCAGCACGGTAAGTATAGTGTAGCAACTCACTCACTAGCATTCATGTTAATTAGACAAATAAATCCACATCCTAAATCTCACAATCTAAACCTCAATCCAGCTCTTTTTGTTACTTGAGAGCAGTTATTAAGATATGCTTATCTCAAAGGATCCAACCATGAGTAACTTAAGGGTTGCCATAAGTCCTACACAATGGTGTGTCTTCTCAGGTTCTGGCTGGCTGACTGTCCTAGGACAGCCGAGGCTGTGTCTTTCTCCAACCTCCTGTATCGAGAGCTCTCAGCTGTGCCCTACATGGCCAAGTTTGTGGTGTTTGCCAAGATGAACGAGGTCCGTGAGGGTCGCCTGCGCTGCTACTGCATGACTGATGACAAGATGGACAAAACCCTGGAGCAACACGAGAACTTCAGTGAGGTGGCCCGCAGTCGTGACATCGAGGTCAGTACAGGGAGCCAAATGATGGTTATCATGAGTATGTCATTGTTTATTAGCTTCAGCTATAGAGACACTGTAAAGTGAATGGAGTAAGTGGATCAGTCTGTATAACCCTCTCAGGTGATGGAGGGAATGCCACTGCACCTGGAGTGTTCTGGGAACCTGGTTCCAGTGAGGAAGGCTACCCAGCAGCCTCGCTGTTTCAGCTTCCAGGCCTTCAAAGACAACAGACTCCCCGTCTCAGTCAAGGTGCTTAACCCTCCATCTCTGTGTCTTCATCCCTCTCTCCATTCTTCCCTCCCTCTCTGGGTCTTCATCCCTCTCTCCATTACTCCCTCCCTCTCTGGGTCTTCATCCCTCACTCCATTACTCCCTCCTTCTCTGTGTCTTCATCCCTCACTCCATTACTCCCTTCATCTCTGGGACTTCATCCCTTTCTCCATTACTCCCTCCCTCTCTGGGTCTTCATCCCTCACTCCCTCTCTGGGTCTTCATCCCTCACTCCATTACTCCCTTCATCTCTGGGTCTTCATCCCTCTCTCCATTACTCCCTCCCTCTCTGGGTCTTCATCCCTCACTCCATTACTCCCTCCCTCTCTGTGTCTTCATCCCTCACTCCATTACTCCCTCCCTCTCTGGGTCTTCATCCCTCTCTCCATTACTCCCTCCCTCTCTGGGTCTTCATCCCTCACTCCATTACTCCCTCCCTCTCTGTGTCTTCCTCCATCACTCCATTACTCCCTCCCTCTCTGGGTCTTCATCCCTCACTCCATTACTCCCTCCCTCTCTGGATCTTCATCCCTCACTCCATTACTCCCTCCCTCTCTGGGTCTTCATCCATCACTCCATTACTCCCTCCCTCTCTGGGACTTCATCCTTTTCTCTAGTACTCCCTTCCTCTCTGGGACTTCATCCCTCACTCCATTACTCCCTTCATCTCTGGGACTTCATCCTTTTCTCTAGTACTCCCTTCCTCTCTGTGTCTTCATCCCTCTCTCCATTACTCCCTCCCTCTCTGGGTCTTCATCCCTCTCTCCATTACTCCCTTCCTCTCTGTGTCTTCATCCCTCTCTCCATTACTCCCTCCCTCTCTGGATCTTCATCCCTCACTCCATTACTCCCTCCCTCTCTGGGTCTTCATCCCTCTCTCCATTACTCCCTTCCTCTCTCTGTCTTCATCCCTCTCTCCATTACTCCCTCCCTCTCTGGATCTTCATCCCTCTCTCCATTACTCCCTCCCTCTCTGTGTCTTCATCCATCACTCCATTACTCCCTCCCTCTCTGGGTCTTCATCCCTCTCTCCATTACTCCCTTCCTCTCTCTGTCTTCATCCCTCTCTCCATTACTCCCTCCCTCTCTGGGTCTTCATCCCTCTCTCCATTACTCCCTCCCTCTCTGGGTCTTCATCCATCACTCCATTACTCCCTCCCTCTCTGGGTCTTCATCCCTCACTCCATTACTCCCTCCCTCTCTGGGTCTTCATCCCTCTCTCCATTACTCCCTCCCTCTCTGGGTCTTCATCCCTCACTCCATTACTCCCTCCCTCTCTGGGTCTTCATCCCTCTCTCCATTACTCCCTCCCTCTCTGGGTCTTCATCCCTCTCTCCATTACTCCCTCCCTCTCTGGGTCTCCCTCTCTCCATTACTCCATCCCTCTTTGGGTCTCCCTCTCCCTCTGAAAATGTATCTTGTCTGTTTCTCTCGGTTCTCCTCTCCAAGGTGAGAGACAGTAGCAAGGATCACTCTGGATTCCTGTCCTTCCTACGCAAGTCTACCAAGTACGAAGACAGCCAACATGTGCTGTGCAACCTCAACATTACCATGCCCCCGTGTATCAAGGTAGGCCTCAACAAATAGTTCAAGTTTTTGGGGTGCGTTGAAAAGCACTGTACTTTCATTTTAGAATACACACATGCATATTTCATGTTGTGAACTTGTGAGATCTGAGACAAATCTGCTGTGCTGATTTATTCCAGAGGCTTTTGCTTGTATTTGATTGGTAGGCTGCTGGTAGTGAAGACCGGAGGCGAACTCTGACCCCATTAGCCCTGCGAGAGAGATACAGCGCCATGAATGAGCCTGCCATGGGTAAAGGTGCCTGCCATCCCATCCTATCCCATCCCTATGATACTCCATACAGACCGCCATTGTCTTCCGACAGGTGGCATCATTCCTACACGACGCTCAACCCTCAATCAGTGCAGACGAGTTAGTCAAGCTACCTGACATAAGACAATGACATACCCCACACCAACACGTTCACATTCCATGTGCCCCTTCATGCAGTAATAATCACAACGGTGCATTAACTTCTCATGTTAAAGTATCAGTTGTGGTCTGGTTTCTGCAGCATCAATGAGTGCCATGGAAAGGACAGAGTTGAAGATGGCTTTGATAGCTGAACAGTTGGGACTTAGCTGGGCTGGTGAGTGAGTGGAATGAGTGTCTGTGTCTCGTGCCTGTGTTGTATCAGTGTTTAATGGCTTGGGGCTGCTTTTCCCTTCCCCCCTGCCTCTGTCTCTCAATGGTCTGTACCTCCTCCACCTTTGTCTCTCCAGAGCTGGCGAGGGAGCTACAGTTCAGTGTAGATGACATTAATAAGATCCGTGTGGAGAATCCTAACTCCCTATTGGAGCAGAGTTCTGCCCTGCTCAACCTATGGGCCACCCGTGAGGGCAAGAGAGCCAAGAGTAAGTACCTGAGATCCCATATATAGGTCAGTGGATCCCTCCTGTGCACCCTCTTGTCCTAAATTCATCATCTCCATTCTCCACTCGTCTTGCACTGGCTCCTGGATTTGCACGTGAGACTTCTCCAGTCTATGCAGTATCTTATATTAACATTGTGCTAACTCTTTAGTTTTCTGGGACAGACCTGGGTCTGTCAGAGTACTGGTAAACAATTTCCTTATTCTCCTCATAATATCTTCCACTTCCTTGTCTGTTATTTAACTGTCCATTTCCCATTTTCCTGCCTCTCGTCTCTGTTTTCTCTCTCTCTATCCTTCTCTCCTCCCCCTTTCTCTGTCTCTCTTTGTCTCTTGTGGCTCCTATGTGCAGTGGATAGTTTGTATACAGCTCTGAAGAGCATTGACCGGATGGACATAGTGAACATGTTGGAGGGCCAGGGGCCACAGCCTGCAGGGAGGCAGGCCCGGGAGTCAAGCAGACGCAGACGCAACGAGACTGACCACGTCTCCCCCAGCCTGAGCAATGGTAAGGCTTCTCCCCTCCCCATGCAGCCCTCTCCCACACCCAACCCCCATATCCTACCAGTTCTTCTCTCTTCTCTTCCTCTCTGCTGCCACCATCACCTTCCTACCTCAATCCTCAGTCAAGGGCTGTTCTATGCTACTGCCGTAAACTTGAGATTTCTACATGTAACGCAGCAACCTGGACCAGGGCTCAAGACACTCTGACAACAACTGCCTCTGTGGTGGCACTCTAAAGCCTGACTCGGATACATTCTCTTGTTTCTGGTTGAATACAATGAATCAATGACCTATAGTGCCTTCAATCAGAATCACAACCTTGTCTAATAGTACCAGCTAGGTTTTAGGACTTTAGGATCTCCCACTGAAATGTCCCTTGAAACATTTTTCTGTGGGGAGAAACTATTACTGGTATATGGATTTAAGAAATATGAACGGAGCCTGCCAATAATAGTATAGATTAAAATAGAGATACTTATTTGATTTAAAAATATATATATATATATATATTACAACTTCAAGAAACATTTGTTTTCATTTGTGTTTGATAAGGTTATTAGCAATAGGAGAGTTGATGATTTAAAAATAAAGATATAAAATGACTGAAATGCTTAGTGTTAGTTGGTGTGTATGGTGTGTTGGGTGAGTCTCAGATTATGTTCATGCCAAATGTACATTTTGTTGGATCTTTATTCAGTGCATAAGTTATTACACTGCCTCACTACTGTGTCATATCTGTGTATGTGACAGATTTATGTTATTACATCATATAAAGTATGATATTGGTTATGAGTGGATTATGTTCATCTTCATCCAACATGATTTAAACCCCAATCTGCCTACATAGGCCATATGTGAGATAAAGTACAGGATATCTTCTGTCCGTAAAGAAAACTCATACATCCAGTCTGTAGCTTTTATTTCAAGCGTACTGTAGTTGGCTTTCCTTCCAGTGGTCACTTCTCAAACGTTGACTCCTTTTCCTCATGGTTTATTATTTTACACAAGCATGATATACATCAGATTGACTCCAATTTCATCCCCGGACCAGTATGAGAAAAACAAACGCACTGGTCTGACCATCACTGGAGTGCTTTGGCCTCTCTTCTGGCTCTGCTCTGTGCCCCAGTGTCTCGTGTCATCACTGCAGGTGCCAGTGCCAGGTCCCTTCAGTGAAAACTGGAGCAATAACTGGTGATGTAACTCATGCATAGATATGACCATGATGGACAAAGGGACAAACAGGAGATGCTCAGTCAGATCACAGCTGCAGTGAATCTGATATCTGACACCTGTCCAGTCTGCCTCCCAAAGCTCTTTCCTTTGATGCTGTCTGTCTGGCTGTGTAACAAGGTGGTCACACTCTCACGGGACAATACCAACCTGACCTCCAGATATGGTATTGTGTGTTTTTTACAACAATGATTTTCAAGAGGTCTATGATTTATATGAGTTCAGACAGATGACAAAGAAGAGATGTAAGATAGATAACATGGTATGTGATATCAGGGGATGGTACAGAATGAGGATTCACTCTCTGGCTCACTGTCAGTCTGGAAGATGGTTACTCCCTTGGTGACTATTACAAGAGTTCCCTAATTAACCTTCATAATCATAGGAATTGAGATAGCAATAGATTCTGATGTGGGAATCTAAACCTGGAGACTGCAACTAAATCCCACATTATAGTCTTAACCCAGGCAGACTATCTATAGGAACCATGTTTGTTTTTCTATACTTTAGACATTGTGTAAAACATGTATTTTTACGGTACCTTCCAGTCTACCTGTCCCTGTCTTTTCCTTTTTTTTGTCACATTGGGCTCTTAGTGATTTTGCCATTCAATTCCCTTTCTTAGCTCTAGTGTTTTGAGTGGTTTGAGTCTGAGACACATAATTTGTGATTCAATAAAAGCGATGTGATCAGTTTAATAATACCAGAGAGGTTTGGGAGGCTCCTGTAAGGGTAACACATGACTTTCTCTCTGCATGGCTGCGTAGTATGAGTCTCTTCAGACAGGGGGTCGTTCCGTTCGTGTACTGTTTGTTCCTTTGGGATCCCCCTACTTGTTCCCTTTGACTATCTGTCCCCTCTCTCTTTGTGTTTCTCCGGACATGTCATCTGCAGCCCAGCCGCCCTACTCTTCCTCCTTCTCACTCCTCCTCTCCGACCTCTGAACTC
This sequence comes from Oncorhynchus keta, assembly GCF_023373465.1. Classification (NCBI taxonomy): domain Eukaryota; kingdom Metazoa; phylum Chordata; class Actinopteri; order Salmoniformes; family Salmonidae; genus Oncorhynchus; species Oncorhynchus keta. Next base: position 20,687,326 of record NC_068445.1, read on the forward strand.
ATGCCCTCCGACCTCATGTTGACCTCTGGCTCTCACCTTTACTTTGACGACCAGTTGTGCATAATTTTTTATAACTCTTTATTTTTGTACTCTTGAAAATTCCACTTTTTTAACCGTCTGCTCTGTGACCAATCCCCCTCACACACTGTGTGCTCAGCACCCCCGGAAGGGGGAAGTGTCCCTCGCTCTGTCACACTGTCCATCTCTCCCTCTTTCTTCCTTGTCTCCTGTCTCTGTCTGTCTCTCTTTTTCTCTGGGCCCGTCTCTATCTGTCCTCTTCCCTCCTATGTTCCCTATCTGTGTTTTCCTCCCTGCCCTGCCCTGCATGAGGCCCACTCTCATCTCCCACCTCCGATCTGCTTGCATGGAAGCATTGTAATGAGTTTGCAGTTGCAGTGGCCTGTGGGAGACTTAGTCTGGCTGTGCATGCCTCTGCGCCTTGTAGCTGCTTTACTAACAGACTTATATTGCATGGTATGCATGCTGGGCACAGGTGGCACCTTAATTGGGGAGAACGGGCACGTGGTAATGGTTGGAGCAGAATTAATGAAATGGTATCAAATACATCAAACATATGGTTTCCATGGTTTCCAGGTGTTTGATACCATTCCATTTGCTCCGTTCCGGCCATTATTATGAGCCGTCCTCCCCTCAGCAGCCTCCTGTGATGCTGGGGAATGATCCGACTCTTTAGTCTGCCTGTTTAGATCCTCTATAATATTGTATTCCTTGTGGGTGGTAAAAAAAAAGGACCTGAACCCTTTTTTAACCGTATTGTGACTGCTCTGTTCATGTATGAGTGTTGTGAAGTGTTGTTGGTCTGTTTTCTGTGTGTATGTGTGGGATTGTCATGTGTCTTTGAGTCACTCCAGAATTAGGGGATGTAGTATTTATGCTCCTTCTCTGTCACACACCTCATATTTGCGGGGAGTGTGTTCATGTGACCCTTCCATTGAATCTCTCTGTTCTTTGCACATTGGTGTGTGTGTGTGTGTGTGTTTCTGTTTGTGTGTGTGTTTCTGTGTGTGTGTGTGTTTCTGTGTGTGTGTGTGTGTGTGTGTGTGTCTGTGTGTGTGTGTGTGTGTGTGTGTGTGTGTGTGTGTGTGTGTGTGTGTGTGTGTGTGTGTGTGTGTGTGTGTGTGTCTGTGTTTTTATGTGTTTTGTCCAGTGTGTTGTCTTTGTGTATTTCAGTGTGTGCCTTTTTCCAGTCTGTGTGTGACTGTATGTGTTTCACTCTGTATGTGAGCTTCAGCCAGTTTTCTATGTTTACAATGTGTTGTCTTTTCACCAGGAGGGTCAGGCCACCATGTTCATTCCTTCTCACTAACACACTCTAATAATCCCCCATCCCCTCCTCCCTCTCTCTGTCACCGTCCAACTGACCATGGGAGTGACACCACCCCCAGACACAAACATAGAGAGAGAGAGAAGGACTGGCAACCAGACTGGATGGCAACGAGACTGGATGGCAGGATCACACACTAACACAGAGATTTTAGACTGTCTTTTAGATTGTAAGATAAACAAACAGACAATCTAAAACCATGTACAGTAGAAACATATTGATCACCAGGAGGCACTATTGTCAGCTACCATAAGTGTTTAGATTATTCAAGTGCACATTGTTATGATATGAGGGGAAGGTTAGTGTTAGGGCATAGACTAACACACTACCAGGATATCCTTCCAAACTCCATCCCCAGGTGGCAGCACCAACCGGGTCAAAGTCTGTTCTGCCAGGAAGCTTTGATATTTCCTCAGGTGCCAGCGATCAAGATAATTGTCAGTCCTGGAGAGAGAGGAGGCCAGAAGCCTCTCAGGCTGTCTTTGTTTGTTTCTTTGTGTTAGTTAACCTCTTTAGTTGGCATGCCTTTTATAGTTTGGTTTTTGTACATATTTATTTTGTCACCATGAACATATGAATAATCTGCTTGGACTGGCTGACCAAGAGGTCATGACAGAGCTGGCCCTGGACTAGCTATAGATTGTAACACCAGGTAATGTCGTTTAACCCGAAGAAATTTATATCCATTATACTGGAAGTTACAGGTTTGCCCATAAAAATATCACCAGAGATTTTTTAACTAACCTGGTATTAGCGATGGTACCGTCATTCTCAATTTGTGGAAGCAATCTCATAAAATATCAGTGTCCAGCTGCAGGGAGTCGTTTGAATTTTAAAAATGCTCCGTTATTAAAATAAATGTTTTGCTCCATAAAGTAATCCACTTATCTCATTGATTGAGATAAGTGGGTGTCCACCCCAAAGTGCTGCATGTCATGATGACAGACACCTGTCTCGATCAATGAGAGAAGACTTGAAATAGATAAGATGGCAGCGTACACATTGTTGGATTACTTCATGGAGCAAAACTTTTACTTCTTATAATTACGGATCGTTGTCTAAATTCAAACAGACTCCTTGCAACTGGACACAGACAATTTAGGAGACTCCTGTTTCAACAAATCGAGAACGAAGATAGTATCGCCAATACCAGGCTAGTTGAAAAATCTCTGACAACGTTTTGTACAGGCAAACCTATAACTCCCAGTATAACGGATAACATCATTTTTTTGTTAATTCACATTATCTGGTGTTACAATCTGTAGCTAGTCCTGGACCGAAGGTAAGGTGGCTGTCTCCATGGGCACATGTACATACAACCGTCCTCATACACTGATTTCTCACATACATGCACATCTTAAATAAGGTTACAGACCAGTTAACTAAGACTAAGACCCCTAAACTTAGCAAGTGCAACAATATTAGCAGGATAGTTATTGGTTCCGTAACAACATACACAACCTCAAAAGATGGTATTACAAACATACAGTATACTGTGATATTTATATGACATGAATCATCCTCACCCCACTGGCTATAGAGTAATGTATATAGGAAAGTTTATCAGCTGGAAGTCTGAAAGGTTGTGGAAATGTTAAGAGAATTCTATAGTACAGGGTTTACGTGTATCTTATTGAAGGACGCTTGGTATGTGAATAACTGATATAGAGAAATGTGTTGAACTTGTGACCCACATGTAAACAGCCTCCCCGGTCGTATGGCCTTCTGAGTGGGAGATCTTCAGAGAGGTTCTGCTGTCTTGTAACTCAGAGAGATGAGAATTCCAGAAGGCCTGCTGGTGTCCCTCATACCTACTGCACATTCAACATAACTCACCGGCAACAATGAATCATGTTGCACCTCTCTCTCACGCATGCATACACACAAACACACACACATAGTGTTCTTACGCTTGCACACACACTGCTGCCTCCTCCACTCCCTCCTCAAAGCTCTTGTCTTCTCCACCTCATGCTAAATCTAGTATCTTCTCTCGGTTGATGCCAGTATGTAATCAGTTCCATTTCTACCACTGGTCAGTCAGAATTAAATATACATATCCATTCATCACTGGGTTTATTTGTCTGATTCAAAATATCTTTATGATCCTCATGGTCATCTCAGTTGCAGAGAAGTACAGCAGCTACTGTTGCACAATAGTATTTTACTATAGCCATACTTAGTTAGTTTCACTGAATGGACAACTTTTCTTCAACTGCAGTACCGCTGTATCTGTCGAAGCCTGATGGTTAGCTGATGGTTGTTCAACTAATCAAAAAGTTTCTTTGGTCTTCCTGACCTTGATTTTGACTTTTCATTTACTTTACTTTACTTACAGTGGGGCAAAAAAGTATTTAGTCAGCCACCAATTGTGCAAGTTCTCTCACTTAAAAAGATGAGAGAGGCCTGTAATTTTCATCATAGGTACACTTCAACTATGACAGACAAAAGGAGAAAAAAAATCAAATTTTGGGATTTTTGGGAATTTATTTGCAAATTATGGTGGAAAATAAGTATTTGGTCAATAACAAAAGTTTATCTCAATACTTTGTTAGATACCCTTTGTTGGCAATGACAGAGGTCAAACATTTTCTGTAAGTCTTTACAAGGTTTTCACACACTGTTGCTGGTATTTTGGCCCATTCCTCCATGCAGATCTCCTCTAGAGCAGTGATGTTTTGGGGCTGTTGCTGGGCAACACAGACTTTCAACTCCCTCCAAAGATTTTCTATTGGGTTGAGATCTGGAGACTGGCTAGGCCACTCCAGGACCTTGAAATGCTTCTTACGAAGCCACTCCTTTGTTGCCTGGGCGGTGTGTTTGGGATCATTGTCATGCTGAAAGACCCAGCCACGTTTCATCTTCAATGCCCTTGCTGATGGAAGGAGTTTTTCACTCAAAATCTCACGATACATGGCACCATTCATTCTTTCCTTTACACGGATCAGTCGTCCTGATCCCTTTGCAGAAAAACAGCCCCAAAGCATGATGTTTCCACCCCCATGCTTCACAGTAGGTATGGTGTTCTTTGGATGCAACTCAGCATTTTTTGTCCTCCAAACACTAATATAAAAAGTTATATTTTGGTTTCATCTGACCATATGACATTCTCCCAATCTTCTTCTGGTTCATCCAAATGCTCTCTATCAAACTTCAAATGGGTCTGGACATGTACTGGCTTAAGCAGGGGGACACGTCTGGCACTGCAGTATTTGAGTCCCTGGCAGTGTAGTGTGTTACTGATGGTAGACTTTGTTACTTTGGTCCCAGCTCTCTGCAGGTCATTCACTAGGTCCCCCCGTGTGGTTCTGGGTTTTTTGCTCACCGTTCTTGTGATCATTTTGACCCCACAGGGTGAGATCTTGCTTGGAGTCCCAGATAGAGGGAGATTATCAGTGGTCTTGTATGTCTTCCATTTCCTAATAATTGCTCCCACAGTTGATTTCTTCAAACCAAGCTGCTTACCTATTGCAGATTCAGTCTTCCCAGCCTGGTGCAGGTCTACAATTTTGTTTCTGGTGTCTTTTGACAGCTCTTTGGTCTTGGTCATAGTGGAGTTTGGAGTGTGACTGTTTGAGGTTGTGGACAGGTGTCTTTTATACTGATAACAAGTTCAAACAGGTGCCATTAATACAGGTAACGAGTGGAGGACAGAGGAGCCTCTTAAAGAAGAAGTTACAGATCTGTGAGAGCCAGAAATCTTGCTTGTTTGTAGGTGACCAAATACTTATTTTCCACCATAATTTGCAAATTAATTCATTAAAAATCCTACGTGATTTTCTGGATTGTACCTATGATGAAAATTACAGGCCTCTCTCATCTTTTTAAGTGGGAGAACTTGCACAATTGGTGGCTGACTAAATACTTTTTTGCCCCACTGTATCTCTCTCAGGTCATTTCTCATACAGTAGATATTTAGTTCACTCTCACTGAAATGTGAGCTAGCATGAGAGTTGGAAGAGAGCAGACAGAAAGCAGCTTTGGCACCGTTCTCTTGTTCAGAGGCTGTCCACGAAAGAGAACGTACCATGCTTACTGCACCACACCACTGCATGTTCAAAACTTAAAGCACTCTTAATGATACCAGACAAGAAATGTCGATTCTCAACTAGAGGTGTTGTTGGAGTGACTTGAGTCAAAGGTTCATCAGTCATCATGCATAGCAAATTCTCAACGTTAGATTCCCTGTTGATATAAAATGGGGTTTGGGGTAGCTATGCTTGCTGTGAGCTATAATAAATGAAACTGTATATAAACATGTATGTGTGGTGTGTGTATGTGTGTAGTGTGTACCTGTATGTGGTTGTGTTTTTTTGTTTTCTAAGGTTTGTACTGTAATATCTGTTGTGGTGGGTGGATAGGTGAGTGTGCGTTTGTTGAAGAACAAGATTGCTTGCAAGCATGCTGTTCAGCCTGACTAGAATATTTAACTTGCCTGGTTTGTGTGGGTGCGTGTGTGGGACAGTTAGTGTGTGTATGTCTGGGTAAGCCTTTGTGTGTATGGACGTGTGTATGGCATGTGTACGTGTTTTTAAGTGTGTGTCCCAGGCGGACAGGTGTGTGTCCCAGCCCCAGGTTGGTTCGGGGCAGAGGCAGTAACTCCTGTCCCTCTACCTGCAGGTGGCAGACAGCGGAGCAGCACCAGTCACCAGCGGGCCTCTCTCTCTTGGTCTGTCTCTCTGCCTGGCCCTGGCTCTGGCCATGGCTCTGGCTCTGGTTCTGGCTGTGTGTCTGCTGCTGCCTCCACTGCTGCTCTCACTGTCAGTGCTGGCTGATCTGGCTTGTTAACCCCCCCAGAAGCCCCCCTTGCTCCCTTGCCCCCATCTCCTTGCACCTCTTCTTGAGATCCCACTGTCTGGCCCCTTCCTCTCCCCTCTCCCTCCTTGCCCCCTGGGCTCCCCCTCTGCCACCTCCCCTGGCTGCCCTGCTCCTGGGCAGGGGCACATCCCCCCCGCCCTGGGGTCCCTCCCGGTGTTGGTGGGGTGAGGTGGGGGGCGAGGTGAGGCAAGGCGGGGGGCCCGTGTCAGTGTGCCTCTCTCTGTGTCGCTCCAGGTTACGGGCTGATGCAGGAGGAGCTGCTCTCCCCTCCCTCCATGCAGTACAGCCTGCCCTCCCCGCTGGGCAACGAGCCCTACTGGCAGGAAGTCTCCAGTCTGGAGTGTGCTCCAATGGCCACCACTGAGGAGGACACGCTCATGGAGATGTCCGATGTGCAGGTGTGGCCCTCTGGCAACAGCCCCTCCCTAGTGGCCGTGGAGGACTCCTCGCTGGAGTGCAGCAATGCCGACGACTCGGAGGGGCTGCTGGGGCTGCCGTATGGGAGCCTGGGCCGGCCGGGCAGTGGGGCCAGCGGTGGGGGGCTGAGTGGATCTATGGAGCTGGTGGAGGACAACTCAGAGATGGGGGCTGTTGACTCATTCAGCACCGCCACACATGCCACCCCTGCCTCGTTCAGCACCGCCACACCTGCCACCCCTGCCTCATTCAGCACCGCCACCCCTGCCACACCTTCTTCGTTCGGAGGCACCATCGCCGCCGCGGTCAACAACATTAATGGGCTGGACAAAGGTCAAGTGTCAAATGTCGTGAGGTCGGAGGCAGCAGCGGTCGGAGGCAACATGACGGGTGGAGATGGAGATGGAGCTGGAGGAGGAGGAGGAGGGACAGGCTCAGAGGAAGGGCTTTCTCTTGTTGCAGGACAACAGCAGCGGGTGTACGCCCGGCTGAGCGAGTCGCCCGGTCTGAGCCGCGTGGCAGATCGTAATGGAGACAGGTGAGTGTGTCCTCAGACCTCAGTCAGTCAGTCTGCAGCTCAGCTGGACACCGCACTGGCCAGACAGGGGGTGGTCCAGAGTCCAGACACTCACCTCTGAGACAACTCACTGAGCCTCAGGACAGGTCAATGTTGCTGTGTTTCCTAACCTAATAATACAATATTTAGTTCTGGTAAAAGAGTTCTATGAAGGAATAATAGCGTCAGCTTATGTTTGACACACATTTGATACACATTGGCCTTTTTCTCCTTCTTTGACTCTCTCCTCTCCTCTCACTTCTCCTTTCTCTCCTCTCACTTGTCCTCTCTCTCCACCTCTCTTCATCTCTCTCCTCCTATTCTCACTCATCCTCTGCCTCCTTAGGTCCAGTGGTGGTACTGGAGGCAGCGGTGGAGGTGGTGGAGGCTCTTTCCTGTCCTACCTGCAGGAGCAGTCGGGTCCAGGCTGGCAACCTGTCACAGACCACACTCAGGCCTGGGTGGGCTCGCAGACAGCCAAACCCAGGCAGGCCATGGACTCTATGATGTCATCAGTACGCGCCGCCATGGACATGGACCCCAGCCAGTCGCGCGTGTCCCAAGAGGCCTTGCTTCAGCCAGTGCGTGACATGGGGCACACGGAGATCCTGCGTGGGCACTTCAGAGGCACCCAGCCATTTGAGAAGGGCCTGGGGTTCCCTCACAGGGTGCCAGAGCTGCGGACCTGGGACGAAGTACGCCTGAGGGGGCAGGTGAGTAGGAAACCCATGCTATTATCTTAGCTATCACATCTTATACGAAACTTAAATGAAGTACAATAACTCTGGCCCAAGTATGCATTTTGACATATCCTTGAGATGGTTAGTAAACATAGATTAAAGGCAGCTATAATACATTAGGTATGGACAGGACTGTAAATGATCCAGCTCATCATGTAAAAACTGTTTTAATGCTGTAGGAGTTGTCTGACCAGAGTCCAAACCCAGTGGCAGTAGGCTATGACTGAATTCCATTATTTATGGTACTGTAATCCCACACCCATATAAACACACACACAAGGCCCAAGAAGGGCAGGAACAACCTGTCAAGCCAAATATAGCAGCCCCTGTCACTGGATCCCCAATCCCACCCCATCACACGTGTCATCTACTGTGGTATACTGGCACTGCATCAGACCAATCAGAGCACCCTGAAGGACATGTCAACTTTACTGCGCTGTGAGAGGGCAAAGAGGGACTTTTGCTGTTTGAGTCGCTGGGTTATCCCTGATAGGTGATTATATTGTGACTGCCAGTGTGTTGGTACAGTTACCACAGATAACATTGTTTCCCATGGAGAACCAGTGGCAGGAAATGGTCTTGCTGCAGACTATCTGCATCTTACTGTACTGTGTGAGTGAAATTGATCCCAAACCATTACAGAATAATAACGTATGTATGTGTGGTGGAATATATACCTACGTGCCATGAGAAGTAATAATGTAAGTTGTGTGTACCAGAGGGAGAATAGTTTGAGTTCCTGAGGGAGGCCTGAAGGTCGGGGTGCAAGTGTCTCAGTGTTCTTCCCTCTCAGCCACTCAGCCTCTCAGACTTACAGAGCAGAGCAGAGCACCTCTCTAGAACAGCCAGAGGTATTTAAAGACTACGGATCATATGGCTGGGAGAGAGAGAGAGCAGAGGGGTGAAGGGTGAGAGGGTTTGGTTTTGAAAGCACAGACGAGGGGAGAGAGAGAGGATGATCGAAAGAGAGGGAGAGGAAATAGGAGCCTCCCAAGGTTGCAGCCGCCTGGATCTGATGGCATGGGTCAGCCATTCCTACTGACCAGCTGACAGACAGAGAGCAGGGGAGAAGGAGCCAGAGAAAGAGGGAACAGGGTCCGGTGGAGTAGAGCTGAAGAAGGGACACAAACCAGAGGGAGAAATAGAAGGAGACGACGCCAGCCCCGTTGAAAGAAGCGGAGGCGCCGAGGGTGCAGCTGTTGCTCCAGACTGACAGAGAGAAGTGTCGGTGGAGAGTTGACGAGAGCCTGCACAGGCCTGTGTTTGTGTGTTGTGGGTGTGTAGTGTGCTCCACTGGATCGCTTGGTTGCACACACTCTGCCCAGAGGTAGAAGCTTGGAGGGGCAGTGATGTGGGCCATGGTAACTGAGCTGCTCTTCAGCTTTGTGCTGCTGGCCTTCCTGGTGATAAGCTGTCAGAATGTGATCCATATAGCCAGCGGCTCCTTGCGCTCTGTGCTCTCCTACGTGCACGCTGCGCTGGACCGCGAGCTGGGTGAGGCTGAAGGTGTGGCCGACGAGGAGGAGAACGTCACCACCCGTGTGGTCCGCCGCAGGGTCATCTTCAAGGTACCCCACAGAGAGGGGAGGGGAGGGGTGGGGAAGGAAAGGATGAGAGAATTGACTAGCAATGGAAAAACATCAAAAGAAAGCGTGGTGGAAACAAATTGTGTGTGTGTGTGTGTGTGTGTGTGTGTGTAGCTCAGAGGTGATTTAAGGTTTGGCTGCGACAGAGGGAAATGTTGGTTAGGAGCGAGTGGAGAGACATACCTCTCTGTTTGTTTACCGCATTCACTTCTGACAATGCAATTTCTCCCCTGTAATGGGTTCAGTGAGCAAAGATTGTGTTAATAAAACAGTCATTCATTTATATTGTAGAATTTAATTATACAGGATACATGATAGAAGCAGCTTGCACAACTTTTGTTTTGCAGTATTTTCAAGGAACATCTCTCTGGATCGTATTGTTCATATTTGGCCAGGTGAGATGGGATAGTGACAGAGGGAGGTAAGAAGAAAACTAGGGATGTTCAAACAAACCATAGGCCTACAGTTGAGACCCACTTATACAGGCCTTATACGTGCTGTTGTGGCTGTGAATGGTTGAACTTGTGTGTTCTAACTGTGAGTTTTTAAACCTATGAGCTGTCACGTTCGTTGTTGTAAGACTCGGACCAAAGTGCAGTGGTATGGTTCCATCATCTTTTATTAGAAGTGAAACATATAAAAAACAATAAAGTACCAAACGAAACGTGACGCTAATGTAGTGCTCGCAGGCAACTATACATAGACAAGATCCCCCAAAAAACAGTGGGAAAAGGCTGCCTAAATATGATCCCCAATCAGAGACAACGATAGACAGCTGCCTCTGATTGGGAACCATACCCGGCCAACATAGAAATACAAAAACTAGAGTACCCACCATAGTTACACCCTGACCTGACCAAATTAGAGAATAAAAGACTCTCTAAGGTCAGGGCGTGACATGAGCTCAGCTCAGTCTCTAAACTCACTGTAATAGGGACTAGGGCTGTGACATTACCAGTATCGCAATATTTTTTCCATGGCAAAAATTATAGCACAAAGCAGACCAAACTCTTTGGTCCATTAAAAACCTGCTGTATGTAAAAAATGGTGTGCTAAAGCTTGGAAAATAACTAAATGTGACTCTGGATGACATAATGATGTTTGTTTCCAACATTAGGGCTGTTTTCCTAAAGAAGTTACATCTACTTCATGCTTTGTTTCCTTGTCACAATACTAACGAGTATCGCGATACTGGCATCATCCCGGCCCTAATAAGGACTGTAGTCGTCTACCACCCCATTATCATATTCTCCTCCTCAACACCTCTAATAACTCTATTCATTCCTGCCTCTATGGATTGTGGGGGATAGGGCAGCTTTTCCCATAACCACATGGGAAAAGCTGTCTAGCTCTGTGTTCACTAGTTAAGCTGTGGGACCTTTTAAGACTATAAATAGCTGTGCTGGCGCCTCCCATGTTATTAGGGAGTAATAGCTGCATTATCATGAACCTCATCCACTGTGATTGTATTAGTGCTAACACCACAGCAGTGCCATTAGTGATCCCCTGATCTTTACTGTATATCTCTCTGTTGTTTCTCTCTCTCTCTCTCTGTCTCGCGGGGTTGGGGTTGGTGACAATGGCTAAATGATGAGACTCTCTCTCTCTGGGGGGCTATTTTAAAGTGCTCTAGATTCCAGGAAACTTTTCGTTCTGTTCGACTCTTGGTTTTCTCTCTGAGTCAGACTCAGACACTTACTGTGTAAGTGTGTACTGTTGATTCATTTGCCATGAATATATGAGCAGGTGTGTGATGTAGTACAATATACCATGTGTACTACAGTATTGTTTTGTGATGTTCAGTACATGCTGTCTGTCCCGTAGGGTGACGAGGCCAAGGATCTCCCAGGGGAACAAGTGAGCGAGGAACAGTTCACAGACGAGCACGGAAACATTGTCACCAAGAAGGTCAGATATCTATCCCAGCATGCCTCTCTCTACTCTACAGCCCTGCACTGTGGCTTATCTACCAGTTCCCCCCTGTTACTATTCATGTTCAACTCACTACACTCATCCTCATAGAAATGATTATCACATTGATAATCAAGAACCATCACATTCATCATCATGCCTTGACTTATTCCCATGTCATGATTCTGTAATCGCGGCATGGGAAAATGACGTGTCACAGTCATGTGTAGTTACTGTATGAAAGGTTGTGGGTCACAGCTATAAGGAGGATGATACATATAACCAGGACAGTGTTTTGTAATGAACATTAAGGTCCTTTGCTGTGAGTGAGAGGTACACAGAGAACTCAATCTAGTGAGTTTACGTGTAGGTTCAACCTCATTCAATCTTTCCTTCCTTCCCTGCATTTCTCTCATTCTCTCTCTCTCTCTTTACCTGTCTTTCCCACCACCCCCTATCATCCTGCTCTCTATCCCTCCCCTGGTGTGTGTGTGTGTCCGTGAGTGTGTGGCGTAGATTGTGAGGAAAGTGGTGCGCAGGGGGAAGGGCTCAGGTGATGAGGGGTGTCAGGAGCGTTCAGTGGGCGTGGATGGCTCTCTGCAGGATGAGCTGGAGGCTGAAGCGGAGCAGTTCATGAACTACGCCGTCCTGAGCAGCAAGGTGGGCCACTGACCTGCATCAGCCAGGCTACACTCACCTGGGCTACTGTACGAGGGGCTGAGACTCTAAACAAACACAGTCAACTGACATGGGAAGAGCATTGGTTCACAAAGTGGACTCAAACTAAAGGGACCCATGTATACTGCCTTGAATGTGTATAGGGACTCAATGTAGCAATCAACCACTACAGAAGATGACTAGGGTGTAGCTGGGAACTAGGAACTCTTTACTGTGCTGGGATATATAGATTCCTCTGCTAGTCCAAACTAGACCATAGTGGGCTAAACCTGCATGGCCTGTGGTGTGTGAATGTGGTATGTGTGTTTGTAATTTAGATCAACCTGTGTTATCATTCCCCAACCCCCTTAGCGACAAACAAAAGGAAGAAAAAAAGAATGCTTGCTGTAGTGTACTATCCTCTTGGCTTCCCCTTGCTGTAGTGTACTATCCTCTTGGCTTCCCCTTGCTGTAGTGTACTATCCTCTTGGCTTCCCCTTGCTGTAGTGTACTATCCTCTTGGCTTCCCCTTGCTGTAGTGTACTATCCTCTTGGCTTCCCCTTGCTGTAGTGTACTATCCTCTTAGCTTCCCCTTGCTGTAGTGTACTATCCTCTTGGCTTCCCCTTGCTGTAGTGTACTATCCTCTTAGCTTCCCCTTGCTGTAGTGTACTATCCTCTTGGCTTCCCCTTGCTGTAGTGTACTATCCTCTTGGCTTCCCCTTGCTGTAGTGTACTATCCTCTTGGCTTCCCCTTGCTGTAGTGTACTATCCTCTTGGCTTCCCCTTGCTGTAGTGTACTATCCTCTTGGCTTCCCCTTGCTGTAGTGTACTATCCTCTTAGCTTCCCCTTGCTGTAGTGTACTATCCTCTTAGCTTCCCCTTGCTGTAGTGTACTATCCTCTTGGCTTCCCCTTGCTGTAGTGTACTATCCTCTTAGCTTCCCCTTGCTGTAGTGTACTATCCTCTTGGCTTCCCCTTGCTGTAGTGTACTATCCTCTTGGCTTCCCCTTGCTGTAGTGTACTATCCTCTTGGCTTCCCCTTGCTGTAGTGTACTATCCTCTTGGCTTCCCCTTGCTGTAGTGTACTATCCTCTTAGCTTCCCCTTGCTGTAGTGTACTATCCTCTTAGCTTCCCCTTGCTGTAGTGTACTATCCTCTTGGCTTCCCCTTGCTGTAGTGTACTATCCTCTTAGCTTCCCCTTGCTGTAGTGTACTATCCTCTTGGCTTCCCCTTGCTGTAGTGTACTATCCTCTTAGCTTCCCCTTGCTGTAGTGTACTATCCTCTTGGCTTCCCCTTGCTGTAGTGTACTATCCTCTTGGCTTCCCCTTGATGTAGTGTACTATCCTCTTGGCTTCCCCTTGCTGTAGTGTACTATCCTCTTAGCTTCCCCTTGCTGTAGTGTACTATCCTCTTGGCTTCCCCTTGCTGTAGTGTACTATCCTCGTGGCTTCCCCTTGATGTAGTGTACTATCCTCTTGGCTTCCCCTTGATGTAGTGTACTATCCTCTTAGCTTCCCCTTGCTGTAGTGTACTATCCTCTTAGCTTCCCCTTGCTTAAGTGTACTATCCTCTTGGCTTCCCCTTGCTGTAGTGTACTATCCTCTTAGCTTCCCCTTGCTGTAGTGTACTATCCTCTTGGCTTCCCCTTGCTGTAGTGTACTATCCTCTTGGCTTCCCCCTGCTGTAGTGTACTATCCTCTTGGCTTCCCCTTGCTGTAGTGTACTATCCTCTTGGCTTCCCCTTGCTGTAGTGTACTATCCTCTTGGCTTCCCCTTGCTGTAGTGTACTATCCTCTTGGCTTCCCCTTGCTGTAGTGTACTATCCTCTTAGCTTCCCCTTGCTGTAGTGTACTATCCTCTTGGCTTCCCCTTGCTGTAGTGTACTATCCTCTTAGCTTCCCCTTACTGTAGTGTACTATCCTCTTGGCTTCCCCTTGCTGTAGTGTACTATCCTCTTGGCTTCCCCTTGCTGTAGTGTACTATCCTCTTGGCTTCCCCTTGCTGTAGTGTACTATCCATCCACCTTGCAAGCCTCACTCATCCGTGCTTAATTTCCCCATCATGTCCTGACCTGCATGTAGGACCAACCAAATAATCCACAACTTTATCTTGCTCTGATAGCTTGCACTGTCTCTCTGCATTGGCTGAAAGAACAAACGAATACTTCCAGGTTTCCTAACAGCAGTCATGGATATCTGCTTTGTCTCCAGTCAGTACATAGATAAATGTCTCTTTCTCTCCAGTTGATATGAATGGCTGGGTGTTGGTTGGTTTCTATTGCTGTGCTAATGTAATGAGGTCCATTCTTTCCCCTTCAGTAACCCACATAGACAGTCAGTCTATCTGTCTTCTCTACCTCCATCCATTCAAAGACTCTGGTCCATTAACTGACTGTGTGCTGTATCACTGTATCACTCCAACCTGCAGTACTCTCTATTCCATGTCAATGTTTCTGATGCTTCTCCCTTTTCTCTTTTCCTGTCTGTCTTTCCCAACCCCCACCCCAACTCTCTTGGCTTGGCTGTCTTTCCCAACCCCCACCCCAACTCTCTTTTCCTGTCTGTCTTTCCCAACCCCCACCCCAACTCTCTTTTCCTGTCTGTCTTTCCCAACCCCCACCCCAACTCTCTTGGCTTGGCTGTCTTTCCATCATTGAATTCTCTCCATTCCTCTCCTTTTGTTGTCTTCAACTCATCTCTCTCTTCGCTCCTTACCTCAATTTTCACTTTTAACCTCTTCTCCTCTCCATCGTCTCTTCATACACCTCTTCACCACCTCCTGTTTCCCTTCTCACACACTGTCCCACTATACCCTCTCTCTCCCTATGTCCTGATTCCATCCCATCTCTCCCTATGTCCTGATTCCATCCCATCTCTCCCTATGTCCTGATTCCATCCTCTATCTCTCCCTATGTCCTGATTCCCTCCTATCTCTCCCTATGTCCTGATTCCCTCCTATCTCTCCCTATGTCCTGATTCCCTCCTATCTCTCCCTATGTCCTGATTCCCTCCTATCTCTCCCTATGTCCTGATTCCCTCCTATCTCTCCCTATGTCCTGATTCCCTCCTATCTCTCCCTATGTCCTGATTCCCTCCTATCTCTCCCTATGTCCTGATTCCCTCCTATCTCTCCCTATGTCCTGATTCCCTCCTATCTCTCCCTATGTCCTGATTCCCTCCTATCTCTCCCTATGTCCTGATTCCCTCCTATCTCTCCCTATGTCCTGATTCCCTCCTATCTCTCCCTATGTCCTGATTCCCTCCTATCTCTCCCTATGTCCTGATTCCCTCCTTTATCTCTCCTATGTCCTGATTCCCTCCTATCTCTCCCTATGTCCTGATTCCCTCCTCTATGTCCTGAATCCATCCCATCTCTCCCTATGTCCTGATTCCCTCCTCTATCTCTCCCTATGTCCTGATTCCATCCCATCTCTCCCTATGTCCTGATTTCCTCCTCTATCTCTCCCTATGTCCTGATTCCCTCCTATCTCTCCCTATGTCCTGATTCCCTCCTATCTCTCCCTATGTCCTGATTCCCTCCTATCTCTCCCTATGTCCTGATTCCCTCCTATCTCTCCCTATGTCCTGATTCCCTCCTATCTCTCCTTATGTCCTGATTCCCTCCTCTATCTCTCCTTATGTCCTGATTCCCTCCTCTATCTCTCCTTATGTCCTGATTCCCTCCTCTATCTCCTGATTCCCTCTCGCTCCTCTCCATCTTTTTGTTCTCCCACTAAATCCCCCTAACTTTAACTTCCACCTTTCCATCCTACTTTCATCCTCTTTTCCATCTGTCTCTGTCCCTCATCTTCCCATATTCCTCTCCTCTGCCTCTCCACCCCTTCTCTGGCCCTCTCCTATCCTTCTCTCCTCCGCCCCTGTCTCTCCCCCCCCGATGTAGCCGGATATTGTGGATGTGAAGAAGGGTGCTCAGATAGTGAAATGTGCCAGTCTGCGGAGAGTAAAGCAGTGAGGCATGCAGACAGAGTGGCAGAGTGACACGTCCCCGCAGGTACGGGACCGACTGACCCAATGAGACACCTCTCACCTGGGATAGGGCTCCTCCAGTTAATCCTGCCTCTCTGTCTGGATTAAATAGACTTAAATAGACCTGATAATGTTGTTACAGTAATGCAGTATTAATTTTAGTACTGCAGTGGAGAGTGACATTTGATGTGGATTAGCTTTGAACTAATACGGTATCATTTGCATTCGATGCCACTACTGTGCATTATTATATTACAGTATGACTGTGGTGTGGTATCCATTTAGTAGATTCACATTTAATGTTGACTATAGATCTGTGCTGGCAACGGAGGTACAAGTCCCGACTCAGCCTTTCCCGCCTATGGCCTTGAACTTTCCTCCCTTTGTCTCTTAATTGCCCATCTCCCCCTGTCTACAGCACTTCCAAATATTCTATCAGAAAGTAACATAGAACTATATATATTATATATATATATTATATTAGTGTGTAAAGTTTTGTTGTAGATGAGTATCGGTGTGTCATATACAGTTGGATCATGGATGTACAGCACATTTGTTGTCCTAATGTCTTCGGAGAGACTAAACTACAGCTGAATTTGTGCTCAGTGTGTGTAGACTGTGTTAGTGGGTATTCAGCAGGGTATGAAGGTCAGTTCAATGTGTGTCATTGTTTGGGGGTGTAGTACTCATAGAGTACATGTCTGACTGGATTTGATAAGAAAAATACAGTAGGCCTAGCTACATGCAGTATTTTTCACCCTGTGTTTATGTAAGCGCTGACTGTTGTGCCTATTACAGATGGCATGGCATGTAGTTCTAGAATGGCAAAGGGTGCTGGGTATCCAGAATGTTTTCAAAGGTCAAAGTTGACAGGCTAGTTGTTCTTTCAAATGAAAACAATCTGGAGCACCTGTGTTTATGGGTGTGTGAATGTGTGTAAAAGCTTGACTTGCTTTGTGCATGTGTGTGTGTCACCCAGACGAGAAACATGTCCCATGAATTTGCACTCTGAGGAATGCAGTAGCTTTCCTTTGATTGCTGACATTTCCGACCAGAGACGGCACACTATTAAATGTCACCTACTACACTAAGTTTCACTTTGGTCAGTAAAACAGAAAAACATACATTATAAACAGACTAATCACATACTTGACTAACAATGCACAACACTCTCATAAAGCAGGGGAAATAGAGCCCCCTATAGCCATAGATACAGTGCCTTCCAAATTTTGTTGTGTTACAGACTGAATTTAAAATGGATTAAATTTAGATTTTTTTTATCACTGGTCTACACACAATACCCATAATGTCAATGTGGAATTATGTTTTTCAAATGTTTTATTTTAATCAATTAAAAATGAAAAGCTGAAATGTCAATAAGTATTCAACCCCTTTGTTATGCCAAGTCTAAATCAGTTCAGAAGTAAAAATGTGCTTAACAAGTCACAAAATAAGTTTAATGGACTCACTCTGTGTGCAATAATAGTGTTTAACATCTCTGTACCCCACACACAATTATCTGTAAGGTCTCTCAGTCGAGCAGTGAAACACAGATTCAACCACAGGGACCAGGGAGGTTTTCCAATGCCACGCAAAGTAGGGCACCGATTGGTAGATGGGTAAAAAAATAAAAAAATTAGACATTGAAAACCCCTTTGAGCATGAGTCATTTTAATTACACTTTGAATGGTGTATCAATACACCCAGTCACAACAAAGTTACAGGCGTCCTTCCTAACTCAGTTGCCAGAGAGGAAGGAAACCACTCAGGGATTTCACTATGAGGCCAATAGTGACTTTAAAACAGTTACAGAGTTTCATGGCTGTGATAGGAGAAAACTGAGGATGGATCAACAACATTGTAGTTACTACACAATACTAACCTAATTGACATAGAGTGAAAAGAATGAAGCTTGCACATAATACAACTATTCCAAAACATGCATCCTGTTTGCAACAAGGCACTAAAGTAATACTGCTAAAAATGTGGCAAAGCAATTCACTTTTTGCCCTCAACACAAAGTGTTATGCTTGCTGCAAATCCAATGCAGCACATTACTGAGTACCACTCTCCATATTTCCAAGTATAGCGGTGGCTGCATCATGTTATGGGTATGCTTGTGATCACTAAGGACTGGGGAGGTTTTCAGGATAAAAAATAAATGGAATGGCGCTAAACACAGGCACAATCCTGGAGGAAACCCTGCTTCAGTCTGCTTTCCACCAGACACTGGGAGAATAATGAATGTTTCAGCAAGACAATAACCTAAAACACAAGGCCAAATCTACAATGGAGTTGCATACCAAGAAGACAGTGTATGTTCCTGAGTGGTCAAGTTACAGTTTTGAATTAAAATCGTCTTGAAAATCTATGTTAAGATTTAAATGGTTGTCTAGCAATGATCAACAACCAATTTGATGGGAGCTTGAATAATTTTGTAAAGAATAATGGGCAAATATTGTATAATCCAGGTGAGCAAAGCTCTTAGAGAGACTTACCCAGAAAGACTCACAGCTGTAATCGCTGCCAAAAGTGATTCTAAAAATGTATTGACTCAGGTGTGTGAATACATACAGTATGTAAATGAGATATTTCTCTATTTCATTTAATACATTTGCACAAAATTTCTAAGAACATTTTTACACTTTAACATTATTGGGTATTAGGTGAGAAAAAATGTATTGAATCCATTTTGAATTCAAAATGTAAAATAAGTCAAGGGGTATGAAACTTATGAATACTTGCTGAAGGCAATGTATATATGACTCTGGTGTCTGGAGTCCCCTATTTCCAAGCTTGAAAGGAAGGTTGGGTTAAATTGCCTCTTTATCCAAGCTCTGACAAGCTCTGACCTAGCTACGGTTAGAAACCCTAATATGTGAATGCTTCCATACGAGGTTACTGCTTGGCTAATGGAAAACGCCGCCATAGATTTTAGCTAACCCGGTATTGCCGATAATCTCTTTGTTCTTGATTACAGAAAACAGTTATATTACAAATGTCCAGTTGCAGATGGTTCTACAAACAGTAGAGAGAACTGCATACCGAAAAAAAACATAACTGTTTGGTCTGATTCTCCTCACACTGATGGGAGGCTTGTCCTTGTGCCATATGAACCTTTGTTTCTCTTTCCCTCCAGGAGTTGAACCCCACACCAAAACAACCCTACTTAGACACATGACCGGCAGCAGGAGACAGGGGAAGAGTGCACATGAAGAGGAGTGTAATAATGGAGATAAAAGGAGATCTGAATGACAAAACACCAACTTCATAATAACGACAACCACAACGGCTACGCCGATGATCAGCACGCACCGGAGAAGGAAATGGATGTACTTGTAGTTTTCGTACTTTTTTTTTTTTAAGAAACTATCAAAAAAACATTAACTACTAGGCTAGAAGCATGATTTCGTATAAAACAAAAACCAAACAGAGACAACAAAAAAACTAGCAACCAAAACGTGCTTCCTGTTATATGTATCAGCATGAATGACTGCTGGCGCATGGCCTGTCTTTAACTACAGTACTAGGGGTTATGGGGGGGGGTGTAGGGAAAGGTGAATATGTCATACATCCCTTTCCTGAAGAAAAAGGGCAGTGTTTGTTTGTGAAACTTCTGAAAAGGGAGTCTGTTAAATACTCTGAATTATCTCTAGGCAAAGGTTTGCTCCCCTCTCCCTGTCACACTAATCAAACTCTTCTAGCAAACAAACATCACCACAGGCTAGTTTCAGCCTTATGTCCCACTGTCCCACTCCAGTAGCCTACACTTAGGATTTTGGTGTTGTACATACTATATGCACTTAAATGATACGTGACTGAGTGTTACGTGTGTTTTATGTCACAAAAACCTTCATGCGATGCTGATGATGCTGTTTCAGATCTGCCCTGGTTTTCTTGGTTGGTTAACTCAATGTGCATATTCTATATATCTTGATCTGTGTGGACATAAGAACAAACAAAACAATCTTCGTGTCATTCTGCCTGTTTTATCTGTCAGTTTTTGTTTGTCTGGTTATTTGTTATTTTGTGATTTTCATGTGCTCCCTCCCTTTGCTCCCTTCATCTCACCCACAGGGCATTATTGGCTTCAGAAACATTTCATAGTTCTTTGTGTTTTAGGAAGAGGAGTTTCTGTGTTGACTTGCATCCCCAACCCCATAACCAACCTCCCCTTGAGTGGTTTGTGTGTTTCCAAGGTGAATGTTATTGGAGTAAATGCTGGTGCAATTATTAGGACTTTGAATAGGCCTTTCCCCTACCCTACAGTATGTGTACAGCTATAGTCTAGTTTGTCTGGTGGATCCTGTCACCACCATCTCCTGTATGCAGCCCACTTCAGGCATCTATACACCCCATCCTCCCTACACCTCTCCCTACACTCCCCCGTCCCTCTCAATGTGGATGTAGCAGTCCTGTCCTGTCCCTATCGATGTGGATGTAATAGTCCTGTCCTCTACCAGCAGGGGTCAGGGTTTCCTAATAATTAATGTAGCATCTCCCCTCTGCTGTGTCTGTCCAACAGCGACAGTGTTTCTGTCTGATATCACAGGATATATCCAAGAAAGAGTTTACAGATCATCTCAGCACCTACCCGTCATTCGATAAGGGTAAATAAGTAACTTGACCACCATAGGCAATAATGTAGCTTTGGTTAAGCTGGTTACAGGTGAGAGTCAGCCAGAGAGAGAGGAACGTAGCTACTGAGATTTGTAAGTGTTGGGATTGTAAGTGTTGTTTGTATTGTTGGCAACTCTCAGAAGTTTAGCGAAGACAGCCAGCCACCAATCACTGTGATAAAAAACTGTAATATTGACCCCACAACTGTGAGCCCACACAAACCCACCCCAAACCTTGCTCCTGTCCTCTCACCCCTCTCTTCATGTCTGTACAACCCTACCCTGTTTCCCATCAGAAATGTATTGTTGGATGTTTGTTTAAAGGAAAGCAATAATAACTTTGGTTGAAGGAGTAGGTCTTTGTGTGTGTGTGTGTGTGTGTGTG
The DNA here is from genome assembly GCF_023373465.1 of Oncorhynchus keta. NCBI lineage: Eukaryota > Metazoa > Chordata > Actinopteri > Salmoniformes > Salmonidae > Oncorhynchus > Oncorhynchus keta. Next base: position 20,708,350 of record NC_068445.1, read on the forward strand.
TGTGTGTGTGTGTGTGTGTGTGTGTGTGTGTGTGTGTGTGCACACTATGATCACACTATGATCACTATCATTCACTACTTTGACTTTAGATGTACTGTCTGATCAGGAGCTATGCCAGAACCCGAGTAACCCACTTGCTATCCACTTGAGCTGCATGGAACAGAAAGAGTTGTGGTTGTGTAAAGTAGACCAAGGAGACATGTTAGTGGACTGAGTAACTGGTTATGGGTTGTTGGAGAGTTCTCTTAATCCAAATGTTTTTCTCCCAGTCCCAACAGTGTTTATTTTTTTGTGTGTGATTGTGTGTGATTGTGTGTGCTTGAAGGTTGGGGGGGCAAGGAATCTAACTTCATACCAGCCATTCCCTGAGTTTTATGCAAGCTGTCAAATGTATCATTTTCAAACTCATCAAGGGAATGTAGCAACACTGAAAAACAGCTAAAAGTGTCCACTCATTGTTGATTTAAGCCTTAATGACATTCATATTTTACTTTAAGGAAACATTTGAATGTTGTGTGCGTGAATGCATGTGATGAGTCCTCTGATTGTAAGTACAATTGAGACTGACACAGTACAACAGCATTTAGTTTCGACAAATGACAGTGCAGGGTTGAAGGAGGTAAATCGGCATGGGTGTGAAAGTGATATGACACTACTGGTGGACATAACAGAGGCTCTCCAGTCCCTAACCTAATTCATACAAAACATGGTCACAGTAATGTTACCTCAGTACATTATATCATATTAGATGTATAGATCATCTTGGCACTGTACCGTAACTGATCTAATACATTACATTTCTCATATTGAAGGAAAATGTGTCACAAACACTCCAGCGAGTATATAAATCAACACTCTGCAATAATAATACATGTAAATGAATCTCCAGTCGAGGTCCATGCTTTACCCGCCTCTGTAGCCACAAATAATGAATGTAAGGTGTTGCTCTGTAGATGTTAGTTGAGTAGGAAGGCTAGATGTCAGGCTGTTTGAGTCTATCTACAGAACTCAGGATCTGTTGTTTATCAAAGAAACTGTATAAAACTGAACACTCTTATATATGCATACATATTCATAAGTCAATACCCATCCATGCATGATCAGAACAAGAGAATGAGAAAGAGAAAGAGAACAGATCTTCAGCTCAGGATTTTGTATTGAGACATTTGATCATCTATCCCTCCCTCTGCAGGGGAGGTGACAGGGACAGCAGACTGGGCTATGTGGATCTATGGGAGAAGAGTGTTAGACAACTCTCTGACAATACATGGGGACTTCATTTGCTAGGTTTTTTTTAGATGGCAAGCATTTTTCCTCAACACCGCCCACCCCCATTCCATCCCTGCTCCCTATAACCAAAAAGAGATTGAGCCAGTTCTAAGGCTTCCTTCCACACAGTGACAGGTTGAGCGGAGGAGTCAATGAGAGGTAGGAGTGGATAGGACTTTAGACTTATTCAAAGTTATAGTGAAAATATCATGAACTGAAGGACTATGGAGGTGACGACATAAACCAAGTTCATGCAAAAAATATTAACTGTTGCAAAAACTAGAGAACACATATACTCCTTTAGAATGTATTGAAGACATTATTAACGCAATAGCATATTACTCAATACTTAGGAATGCAACTGCGCACATGCACAGAAAATGTTTTTAATATAAATGAATATATATATAATATATGAAAATATATATTTACTTAGAATGCTATGCACCCTTGTCAACGGGATTATAGTAATGTTATGGATGTACTTTTGGCATCATAGCTACCAAGAGACTGTTGAGTTATGGGTAATGCCTGAAACCTGGGAAAAATAGGGGTCTTGTGGGTATTTTAACTTGTTTTGTTTGCTTTTTTTATTGTTATGAAGAGGTCAAATATGGAAAACGTATATAAATGTACAATCCTTTTAATCAAATGGAATCCGATGACATCTATAGATAATCTACCCTGTACACCAGCTCAAATCATTTACAAAATTAATAAAGAAATTAAATGTCCCTGTGTTTGTGTGTGTGTGAGTTTGTATGAGATTAGTATTATTTTACCTGTTGAATGTATGTGAACAATATTAATACATTTCACCGGATGGCCAGAGGCCTATAGCTTGTTTTGTTTTCAATGGCTCTAAAGTTTTCACAGTTGGGGTATTCTTTCACAGAAGGATATGGTAGGGAGCAGATCTGGCAATGAGAAATTGGTTGTATTATTATGAAAGTTGTATTATGAAAGTCCTGGAGCATTATGTCAGTAATAGCTCAGGATATGGAATAGGTCATCTTTACTCAAAAGCCATGCATTGCATCCGTCATTATATGACTATAATGTTTCTAACATTTTCAAGAACACAGACACGCTGATTAACAGTATCATATTATTACACCGCATTGATTGATGCCTAAATCAGTTTGGCTCACTCGCTATTTTCCAACTTGGACATTTGTCGATATACTGTGTCTAAGAAACCCCACCATCCAACAGTGGGGGGCGGTAGAATATCAATGAGTGCGTGCTGAGGGTGAGTTTGGAAGAACGTGTGCGAAAGTCCTTTAATAAATAAAGAACCTGGCCTCTGCTATAGGTTTGCGTCTTGGAATGTGTGACTAGTTAACATTATTTGTACTTATTATTTTATGAAAAGTAGCTAGTTTGCTATTGATCCAAAGCAAAGAACTGAGAACCCCACAACAAAAGTTTAATGTCCAGGATCTTTACGTTGTTTAATTTGTAGATATTAGAAAACGGCCCTGTGTTTGGAAAAATGTCTTCGGGCTGTCAGAAAACCACTACTAGCAAGTCCATTCCGACCAGATGGGTGACTATAAACGACGCGGCGCACGTGCCCCACGACTACTCCACAACTCCCGGAGGAACTCCGTTCAGCATAACTCCTGGAGGTAACAGTAGCTAGCCTTATATATATATGTATGTTATGCCATATGTAACTCAACGGGAAATTATTAGATTGCAAGCCTAATTACTATGCAGGTGCCCCGAACACAACCTCGATGGGTTGTCAAATCTCTAGATAAAGGACAAGGCCAGCAGTCAAATTTCTCTAGCAAAATGTTTGCGGTGCAGTATTGTACACTGACAAACGCATTAACTTCAGCCTGCAACATGCTCATGTCTTTCTCAGTGACTTTGTTTTGTTTCTGATAGCGTGCCATTGTTTGCATCCGCTTGTTAACTATAAAGGGTATATAGTATAACTTTACGTTGTTTAAGTTGTACCACCACGATCATCATCATCATGTACCAGCTGGTGTGACTTGATATCAGTAGGAATCTTGCTTCAATCAGCTGTCTCGGCTAATAACTGGAAGTAGTGGTAACTTATAGACAACTACAACATAACTACGAGAGATCGTCACTTAGCTAACATGTGTGTAGCTAAATAATTAAGCCAACTAGTTAGTTTGGTAGTAGTTACAGCAGTCCCGGGGCCCCGGTTTGGTTTCTGCCCTAGCACAAGGCAGATGATTCAAATAACCAACTCATCGTCAAGCGTTGCTTATTTCAACCCCTGGTTTATAGCATGGCAACAATAGATTGAGTGATTGTTTTGTTAAACCTTTATTTAACTAGGCAAGTCAGTTAAGAACAAATTCTTATTTACAATGACAGCTTACTGGGAACAAAAAACTGCCTTGAAGAATAACTGATTTTTACCTTGTCAGCTCGGGGATTCGATCTTGTTACTAGTCCAACTTTCTAACCACTAGGCTACCTGCCGTCCCAGCAAATTACCGAAGTGATTATGCAATGGAAATCACAGGTTTAACCTTTTTTTATTATGTTAAATGAAAACAGACAGGGCAGGGATATGGGTATGGTTACCGCAAATTAGACCTAATTGACAACATGGACTTGTCAGCTTTTTCCTAGATCAGAGTTTAAGTGTCCACTTTGTAGGTTCAATTCATATTCTGTTTTATGACAGGCGTCTGCAACATTTAATCAGTTCAAGGATTTAGGGCTTTTATTAGGATCCCCATTAGCTGTTGCAAAAGCCACAGCAATTCTTCCTTGGGTCCACATATAACATAATACAGAACAATAATAGACAAGAACAGAGATGCATACGTTTAAAAGTGTATAATGTGTTGACCGAACACTACATACATAACTTATACATACCAGTTAACATTTACATACAAGTGTAATGAAGTCAGATAGGGGAGAGGTGTTACTTTATTTGTTTTTTAAAACCATGTTTGGTGTTCAATTGGGCTGTCTGAGATGGGAGTTCATGCAATCATGGCTCTAAAAAGTACTTTACCTGAATTTGTTCTGGACCTGGGGGCTGTGAAAAGACCCCTAGTGGAGTAAGTTCATTTTGGGGGGAATTTTCATATTAATGTTTCCTATAAAAACAAGAAGCGATGCAGTCACTCTCCTCAACTTATAACCAAGAGAGGCTGGCATGCATAGTATTGCTAAATGCTAATAAAACCAAATGTATTTTGTTCTCTCGGTCTTGTAATATTGACTGTGAGAACCTGCATATTTGCACATTTAAAGAGAGCCTAAATTGAGCAAAAATACTTGGGTATTTTGATTGACAATAAGCTCTCGTAAAACACACATTGGAAAGTAGCCCTCTGATTAGAGTGAAGAGCAAGACTGGCTGCTCTGTTCTGGATCAGCTGCAGCTTTCTTAGGTCGTTCTTTGCACCACCTGACCATATGACTGGGCAATAATAAAGATAACAGCCTGCATCTCTTTATCACGGACAGACTTCTCTCCATCTTTACAACCACTGACTTGTAATTGAACCATTATGCTTTAACCAAGACAGTTTACAATCTAAGGTAACACCAAGTAGTTTAGTCTAATCATCTTGATCAACAGCCACATTATTCATTATCAGATTCAGCTGAGGTCTGTGTATAACTTAAGGAATGCTTTGCACCAAATACAATGGTTTTAGTTTGAGAGATGTTTAGGACTAGTCACCCATTCTAAAACGGAACAACTCTTTGTTTAGGGTTGCAATTATATCATTATCTGTGTTTTCCGGCGTGTATAATGGTGAATCATACGCATACATGGACACAGGCTTTACTTAAGGCTAGGAATGGCATTAGTAAAAATAGAAAACAGTAAATGCCCAAGAGAGCTGCGACACACCAAGTTGGGCAAGAACAAATTCTTATTTACAATGACAGCCTACTGGGAACAGTGGGTTCACTGCCTTGTTTAGGGGCAGAACAATTGATTTTTGCCTTGTCAGCTTGGGATTCGATCCAGCAACCTTTCGGTTACTGGCCCAACGCTCTAACCACTAGACTTACCTGCCACCCCACTTCTTGTATTCATAGGATGCATTATATGCACATGCATGCGTGGTCACATCTGTGCAACAACTGACATGAGTGCTTTCATATCGTATGAAGCAGGTAGAGCAAGCAGGTAGAGACTAGAGTGCATTGCAAAGTAAAAGTATCTGACATTTGAAGTAGTCCCAGAGAACATATTTGCTGCATGATTAATGCATGGATTGCATACCATTGTGAATTGAATTATGAATATGTAGGCTAGGACACTGTTGCCTGTCATGTTTTTTAAAGCGTTTCCACACGGAAAAGTCTAAACCGAATCCTTGTGACATCCCAACTCTGATGTAACCCTTTTGAAATGGACATTTTCAAACTGCTATGGTTTAGGTTAGGGACGTTTCAAGGATCCAGGAAAGCACTAAATGTTTCCACACAAGGCCTTTCACTTCCTCCCTCTTCACTTGGTCACAGCTGAAGTGTTGGTGGTGGCGTTCAACACTGATTCAGAGATGATTAATGCACTAGCAGAACCTGCCAGATCATGTTGCAGTTTCTTATCTTTAAGATGCCATTAACAAATGAGACACATATAGAGTTTCCTAGAACTTAAATGCATTGAATGATGTGTAAAATATGCAATAACAAGCAAGATATGAGGGATAAAAATGTTCCTACTAATTTCCTGAATAATAGTGACATTTGTTTATTGACATGTGGTGATGTCATGGTGAGCTGGTTAACTCCCAGGGAGTGTCCCTAATGGCACCCTATTCCCTATAGTGATGTGGCAAAAAATAAATACAGTTACATTTTTGGGATATTACTTTTGACAATGTATCGTTTTGACAATAACGCAATATTATTTTGAGCTAGTTGGCTGTACCTGCGCTAGTTGGCTGTACCTGCACCAAAACCACAGTATTTTTCCTTCAAAGCTTGTTATCCAAATAGGGAGACAATTTGTTTTCAGCACTTTTATTTCCATGACTGATATACACTTGTTTTCCCATGTCTCTCTCTTGTCCCTCCTGCAGCAGACATATGGTGAGCAATTTGTTTGGAACATCGAATCGCAATAAAATCACAGTATTGCATTACATATAGAATTGTGAGAATCACTATACTGTGATTTTTTTTTGGTGTGTGTGTGTGTGTGTGCGCGCGCCCGTCTGTCCGTGGTGTAGATTGTGAGGAAAGTGGTGCTCAGGTGATGATTTAATTTGTTTTACTTTTATTTAGACTGGGATCACCATTGAGACTAGGGTCTCATTCTCAAGGAAGCCTTGTGAACATGAATCCACAATTCAATACAACAAGATCAATCAAAACAAACACAACTATCACATATTATCTCCCTCAAATTGGCTCTAAACTGTCCAATGGAGACCAGCGAGTCAAGTTCCCAGCTCAGTGGAGACCCATGGGTCCTCCAGAACCAGACAGTCCAGAGAGCGGGGCTGAAAGTTGCTGGATCTCCAATTATTACGTTAGCCGAGGTAGTTGGGGATTCTGAAGAACCCTTTTAAATACAAAAAGTAGGCAATGTTGAGCCCTTCTGGTAGTCAGACTCCCAGCCAACAGAACTATAGAAAATGCAGTGATGTGTATGAAAATTGTCCCCAGTGATAAAACACAGTGCTGAGTGATAGACTTAGTCTAGAGGTTTTAAAACAGAGGCTGCAGCATGTATGTAGACTATATCACCATAATGAAGTACTGGGAGAAGCGTTGTTCAAGCAAATCTTCCTACTACTTTCCAAAGTGAGGCAGGATTTATTACTAGAAAAGAAACCAATCTTATTTCTCTTTTTTTTGGGTCAGTTTTTCAATGTGTGTTTTAAGAGCTTATTGCCAATCAAAATACCCAACTTGCTCAATTTATGCTCCCTTTAATGTGCAAATATGCAGGTCCTCATGGTCAATATTATGAGACGGAGAGAGCAAAATACATTTGCTTTTATTAGCATTTAGCACTAGTTTAAAATCGGTAAGCAATTTTTGAATTGAGTCAACAAAGTTGAAGGTCATGAATGGCCTGCTGTACTGAGGGCACGGGGGTAAATAACTGTATGATCCGTGTAGAGATGAATGTTACAGGTTTTAACAGACATATTATTTGTATAAATAGCGAAGAGAGCAGGGCCCAGAATCAACCCATGTGGCACACCTTTCGTAATATTGAAGAAACTACATTTGATTCCATTAGATAGGCAACTTGCAATTGGTTCAATAACTATTTCAGACAATCTTTGAACAAGTAAGAAATGGTTAACTGTGTCAAACGCCTTTGACAAGTCAATATATAAGTCAGCAATGACTTTTTTATGATCTAAACAATATATCACATCATCTAAGACAATTGTAGCCACTGAAACAGTGCTATGTCCAGGTCTAAGACCTGGGTGCTCATTAAGAACAGAATGAGAAGTTAAAACCGTTCTAGGCTGAGAGTTGGCCAGGGATTTTGTCAAGGCAAGATGGCTTGGAAATTGGACAGTAGGTATCCAATTCAGAAGGATCTCTGCCTTTGTGTAGGTGGAAGACTTGTGTCCCTTTCCAGATCTTACGGATAACCACAGAATAAATTGTCAAGTTAAAACTATAGGTCAATGATTCTGCAATAAGTGGGGCAGAAAGCTGCAGCAAAAGGGGATCAAGCCCCCGTGGATTATTTTACATCGCTCTTCAATAAGGCATTTAGTACATCATGGACATCAAATGGTTGAAATAAATTAGGAATTGGCACCTAGGTATTGTAATATCATATCCTGAGGTCCCTTGCAATTCCCACCCCTAATTCCCTATAGAGTGCACAACTTTTGACCAGGGCCCATATATAGGGAATAGGACGCAGAGAGCTCAGTTTCCTGCTCTAATATTAGTCCAAGGTTAACAGGAGGGATAATGCACGGAGGGATCCCACAGGTTACTCCTCTGCCTTTTTGCTGAGGTTTGTCCTTTTAGGCCACTCATCAGTAATGTGGGAAATTCTGGCACAGAAAGCAGCTGGCCGATTATATGTAGGCTAGCTTGCCTTGAACCACCCTTTGGTGAGCAGATATCAGTGACTGACTACCCTGTGGACAGGACAGCACAGAGGACAGTACAAACAGAACCATTTTGCACCATATATATTTTAAGGATTCATGCAATCCCTGCATTTGATTCATTTGTTGATGCCATTAGTTGTAGTTTTTTTCAGCCATACACATAAATATCAAATAATTGGGGCGGTATGTTTATTTATGCACTTGTAGATTATTAAAAGTACACACATTTTTAATTATCATTATTTATGTAGAGCTTTCACTTCACACACGTTCTCAGTGTTCCAAAATATCCAGACACCTGTTGTGAAAAGTATGAAAGAGTATTTGATGTGTGAGGTTTCAGTGCAGGGAGGGTTCAACCAAATAGGACTGCGGAACAGGATGAGTGCCATGGAGGGATTGTGCTCCTGTTTGATCCATAACATTTGCATCACTATTTATTGAACATTTCTACCCCTACCCTCCTCTTTCACCTTAGGTACAAGAATAATCTACGACCGGCAGTTCCTGCTGGAGTGCCGCAGTTCCCCACTGGCCAGGACTCCACCGTACTCTCTCCCTGACATTCCAGGGGTCACCAGCCCACCCTCCAAACACATCCTCAATGTAAAGGCCCATAATGGAGAACCACTGAACAACAACATCACGGCACCTGCTGACAGGAGTGCTGGTAAGAACGTGATCCAGTCAAGCAGGAAAACTATTTACTCGTATCTCAGAGATTACTGTGCCTACAACAAAATAACATCCCCGAAAACAGTCATAGGAAATCAATTTGTTTTATGGAAAATATGTTATTTAATGAGAGAAAATGTTCAGATTTACTGGAAGCTCAATGTTTGGATAATTTTCAGGTTTCAATATTTGCACCTTATGAAAGTATTGCCTGTCAGACTCTTCAAATAGGCTATTATATAGGGTCAGTAGGAAATAAATTAACACGTGTTTTTGTTTGTGAAGGGGATGATGCACAGTTTGAAATGGACATCTAACTGGTGGTGAAATGAGCATTCTAGAGGGATGTGAAACAACTTCACATACTACCATGATGCTAAAGAAGAGGCCCAGCCAATCCCCTGTCCAGACTCGCTACAATATTGTCACCCTGTGTTTACAGATGTGTCCGTTAGTTGATGTGTGTTAACTTTCAATACCAGTGGTGTTATTACTGTGAAAACTGCTCAAAGGTAGTCTGTTGCCTTTCTCTTGTGAACCCAGCAACAACACTGAAAAAGACTGCCCCAGAGGAGTGGCGTGGAGGTAACGATTCAATACAATTGTTTTCATTCTTAAAAATTATTTTGACACTCAAATCACCCTAATCATGGGCTACCCACCCTTCCTTCATCTCTCTTCAAATACTGCCTTCAAAAAAACTTTACATTTTTACAGATAGTCATACAAAGGAATGTTTTTGTCACCTTTTAAGTTTTGAGACAAAATAAATACATTTTCACATGGTATGTAAGAAGAAGAAATAAAGCAAAGAGAACGTATATTTGGTAGTAGACTTGTTTCCTAAAAAGTAACCTGTGTGAATAGAATGGGTATGTGTATTCCAGAATCACAGGATAGCTTCTGTCAAACCCTCGGGCACTCTCGGTAATCTGGCAAGTGTCATTAGTCTCATGGTAAATGGGTTGCTGACTGCAATACCTGTTCCCCTACGGGAAAACCCCTTGGTATCTTACAGAAAAAAATGAATGACCCACAAATGGTTATTCCACTGGTAATCTAATGTAACAGTAAAATAAAAGACGATATCGTTACTATGAGTTCTAAATTACAATTCCAGCTTTTCCTGAAAGGTTTCATTTTAAATGTACATGAAGCCATTAGATAATTTTACCTCTAGTCAATGTTAAATTTAGCTCGAACTCAAAACGCACTACAATGGTTGAACTTGATGTCACTGTTCACATCCATCAGAAGCTATCGGCACCGCGGCTACACATCCACTGGTACGCTTCCATTCTTCTGTGAAGCAAAGCGGTAAATGTCCTGTGTTTGTAGTGTTGCAGGAGTTACATCTGTGGAATTCTTCAGGAAGTTCCCTCCTGCAACTGATAACATTCCAGAACCAGCAGCCTGGAAAGCAGTAATCAATACACACCATGATGTCCTTCCTCTCATCCACACTGTCTGTATGCACGTTATAAGCAGTAGGCCTATATGGTTGATTTTAGAAATGCAGTGTATTTCTGATCTTTTTTTCACTAATTGGTCTTTTGACCAATCAAATCAGCTCTGGAACAGGTCTAATGTGAAAAGATGTGATTGGTCAAAAGATCAATTTAGTGGGAAAAGAAATCGGAATTGGGCTGCCTATGATTCATATTGGCTGTAAATGGAAGAACTTGAACAACAAGACCTATGATTATTTTAAAAGTAGGTTCGTCCTTTTTTAAACATCCATTATATGCTTTAGAGGTGATACATTCATGACTTTGTTATTTAGAGAATTAAATTAAATGGGTGCTTACATATTCTGATAAATCCCAATGTAAATTGGGACATTTAGCCTTCAAGCGACTGTGATATTACCTGTCTGTGAGACTCTGTCAAACTAGTTATTTAGCAGTAAGTCGGGTATCGGGTCCAGTCAGAACAAAGCAAGAATGACACACCACACCACAGGGCCCTGCAGACATTTTTCAAATTGTAATCTAGCACTTCATTCTGCCTAGCCACTAGGAGTGTCAACCAGATGCCCTACTTGCCAAGCAGGAACCAAGGTATGTTCCTCTGTCAGAATTCAATAATGCATAACATCCTATGTACTGTCAATCTTTTTTTTTCTCTGTGGGAATCTGTACCAATAAAAGTAAGGGTGCTATGCATAGGACATTGTGAAACAACATTTAGGATACATAAACAGTGTTGCATCAATATTAGCCCACTAGACTATCTGAACAATGGACTGACCACCAGGGTTCTGTGTGTGTGTGTTGGGGAACAGAAGGGGGTTGTTCATGAGGGTTCAGTGTGTGTGAAAATCGACACGTACTAGAGAAGCTGTGACACCTGGCTCCTTGTCACTATCCTTATACTGCAGCACTAACGGGAAACCCACTGGGCCAGTTCCCCATGCCCTGCCGTGGTGTCTGAACAAACACTCAAGGGTCCACCCCAGGCCCCATAATGACCACTGCCATAGGAGGACCCAATGACCATGACAGACTTTTGTCACCCCAACAGATCAGCCTGTTTAAATTGCTTTACTATTGATCAGCATGGATTGTCATGGAGGCAACAGTGATTATTCATCTGGGCTCAACACTGAGCTTTAGTTATTAGTTAATGCGGCTTTGATGATAGCTTTGAATTCAGATTTGACCTCTTGACTGTCTGTGATCACACTTTTTTTTTTTGGCTGTACTTGCATAAATGACATTAACAGCTTAGTTTTGGAAAGCATCCTGCCTCTTAGTTGGTGCACGGGTTAAAACTATCTGAGGGCAGTGTCTTTCCTTTTGCTAAGAGAGAGACTTAGGTGTAATTTCAGGGCAGGGGTGTGTGAAGATGTGGAACGACACTTTGGACTTTACCACTCCTCCTAGCCATGCACACAGTAGCTTCACTAACACCACTTTGCTCTTGTTAGGGGGTCTGTATTCCCCCATTCCTGTCACTCTTGCTTCCTGGCACCCCTAAAATAAACAACTGCTTTTTTCTTTCCACCATTCCCCACCCCTGTCTTGACCCATTCCTAGTCATTGCTCTGTTCATTTCCTCCCTATACGCGTTGCTTTGAACACAATCAACTAGGAAATTGCTCAGTTGGGCCTTTTTACAAGGGGCACTGATGTCTCCCCATAATCTGTGCAGTAATACTATAAAAATATATGTGGAGGTGAGGATGGTAAAGCAGTTCACAAGTAACTGGTCTGAAAAGCCATAAACACGCTTGTCTTGATCAGTTCATCATGACAGTTTAAGAACATATTAGGCTTGTTGGGGGCCATCCTATTCTCAAGTACACTGTAAAAAACAACAGTTGTATCTACATACAATATCAATATTATATATATATTAGATATTAACATTGTTTAGGCTTACCACTTATTTTTCTTAGCACAAAACTACCTCGAGATTTCCGTTAGTTTGTATAGGTTACCTTCAGATGAGTACTAGTGATACTTGTGGGGGTCATGGAGCAAAATTAAGAACATCATCTTGTTCGTGAGAGGCTTCGCTAGTGTTCAAAATAGTTTGTAGGCAAAACCGTTGACATTTTTGTTACAAGACCGATTTTTGGCTCGGCCACCTTCCACCGCAGATGCGGAAGACCGACATGGAGGGATGTGGAGGGTTGATTGAGATTATTTTTTTAACCTTTTATTTAACTAGGCAAGTCAGTTAATAAGAACACATTCTTATTTTCAATGACAGCCTACACCAGCCAAACCTAGACGATGCTTGGCCAATTGTGCACCACCCTATGGGACTCCTAATCACGGCCGGATGTGATAAAGCCTGGATCCGAACCAGGGACTGTAGTGACGCCTCTTGCACTGAGATGCAGTGCCTTAGACCGCTGCAGCCCATGCAAAAAAAACTAACGCTTAAACTGACGGATTTTGATGGGGATTTTTTTGTTAGTGACGCATGGATGCATCAATAGAGTATCAATCATGCTCCACAACAAGCTGCGTAAAGCTGCAATATCTCACTTTTTGATAAACCCGACCAAATTCACATAGAAATCTGAGTTATCAATCTGTCATTCGCATTGAAAGCAAGGATGAGAAGCAGTAGATCCATTCTGTGTGTACTATTTCTATGCCTCCTGTTCTTAAGTTTCCTTTTTGTGTCTAACTTTCGGGTTTTGTACACTGGCTTCAAACAGCTGAAAAAACATTTTTGTTTATAGAAAATTTATTCAGTGGTTTAGATGGTACAAATATTCTCTACACTCCGAATTTTTCTTTGTCACAAAATTTGGCAAACTACTAGATTTTTAGCAACCAGAAAATGGCAGAGCGATTTCTGCATATTGCACATTTTAACACTAATATAGAAATGTAAATTTGATTCAAGTTGTATGCATGTTAAGAGAAAAGTAAAATAAATCAGTCAAAACAACTTGAATTACCCACAATCCTCTAAACGGAGCCAAGTGGCAAGTTGTTGCAAGAACTTAAAATTATTAAATGGAGCTAAATATAAAAATGTTGTAAATGAAATCACTCAATACCGTTTGGGAACATGAAATTAACAAATCATTGAAAGGACTTGCATTAACTTTTATTAAATATAAGTGGTTATTTTTTTGGTAAATTTAAATTCACCCCAGAATAGGTTTTTGGCAGTCAAAAATACAGGCCAATACAATACTGAAATGTCCTACATTTCTCACTTAAGTGGATTAAATCAATAAATGTCACACTTCGATGAACAGAATAAAATGCTTTAATATATATTTTTTTCAATGTACAAAAATATCTTTAATAAATGAGTGACAAAGTAATCATAACAAGATACCATTTTGGCAGAATATTCCTTTATAAACTTCTTAAATACCAAAACTGTCGATATAATATATATATATATATATAAATATATATATATATATATAGATATATAGATATATATATATATATATATAGATATATATAGATATATATATATATATATATATAGATATATATATATATATATATATAGATATATATATATATATATATAGATATATAGATATAAATGCATACAGCCAAAGTACGACCCAAAAAGTGAAGTCTTTCTTCTTGAAATATTCAAATAAATAACAGTACATCTTTATCATAAAGTAAATACATTGGCTCAATCTAAGGACACATTAAGATGCAATGCTGTTTCAGATAAGAACACCTGATATGATGACTGTATAAGATATAGTAAGTATCAAAGAAATGGATCTTCCATGTTACAGACCACAAACAGCCTGAAGTATAAATTGAATCAGATGGACACCTTCAATAATAGTCATTTCATGATGCACAACATGCCATTCTAAGTGAAGCGTTTTAAATAAGTGGTATTTTTGGTTACAGGGTGAGGTAACATGGCTGGGGTATCAGTGACAGCCACACTCCTCCACGATCATGTCCTCATGATGCCGTAACACCAGGTCTTCATCACCATAGTACAGCATGGACAGCGGGCTGAGGCGCGTAGGCACGCAGGAGGGACACTCCACACGATCCGGATGGAACAGTCTCAACAGGCTCTGAAAAAGAAAATAAGCATATTTTACGGAAAGCTGCACTAAGCATAAATGCATAGGAACTTAAACGTTTCCATTTGTTTTAGGTATGTTTTTGTTTTCATATATTACCTTCATGTATGCATGGTTGGTGGGACTGAAGGATTCATCCACCGGAGTAGGGCACTCGCCCTCGCAACGGAACGCGTTGTAGCGCTTTGGATACACAATCCACTCGTTCCAGCCGATCTGGTCGAAATCTACCCACATGTCCACCTTCCGACATAGTGGGCGTTGGACGGCTTCAGCCAGTGACCCAGTAGCATTCGCTGCAATTCCGCCAGCCATCCGCACTCTCTCCATTCGGTTTCTCTTGTGGCGTCGCCCTTGAGCTTCATCGCTGACTTGGTCCAAAATTGCGTATTTGGAGTGCTCCACAGTACGGATGAGAGTGGGTGCGCTCTCGCCATCCCGAGGCAGGTTGTGCTTGGAGAAGACAACCATCATAACCCGTTCGGCTGTCGGATGGTGAACCTTCCTTCGCCTGTGCGTAAAATGCTTAATGTAGGGCATGTCGATCTCTCCATCTACCCCACTCCCGTGATCTTCCTCCATCACATCTCCAACTCTTGCTTCTTGACTCTCCGTCACTGCGTCTCCCTGGTGCAACCAATATTTGAGCAGAGCTGTTACATTGAAAACGTTCAATGGAGACTTGGTGTCACTGGGCGATGCGCCAAAGCTGCCCAAGAGAAGGCGCTCGTCACGGCACATTTCAGTGTCAGACTCGCAGTCCTGCTTTCGCGAGTGATAAATGTCCAATGTGACGCGCTTGGAGGCGGAGAAAGCTGGTAGTCTGACCCGAAGCTCTGACAGCTGGACATCGTCAGTCGCAGAGATGGAGGACATGTCGAAAGTGACGGTCCATTTCTCACCCACTTGATGGCAACCTGGAAGAAACTAATAAATTAAGTAAACCAGCTGAATACAGTCAGTGTACCATCAACAAAACGTACGTATACGTCACCACAAACTAGCTACTAGACATACGTCAAAGCTTTGGAGGGAGTGGGAGGAGAGGGCAGCAGAGGGTGAGAGCAGGATGTGTATTGAACCCCCTTTTGTATAGCGGTCTGAGGGGCTAATACACACACCCGCTCACATAAAAAAGCCTTTAAAGTCGAATAAGCATTGTGACACTTCTGGGTTGTAAAGAGGGAAGATCTGATAAACGCAGATAACACACCCTGCAACCAAAGTGGCTGGCAGTGATGGAGAGGACATGTGTGAAGAGATCTAACCTGGCTCGGACGCTTGCTTGAACTACAAGTCAAAACACATTATCGTAAACTACAATACACACGTCAAACTAAGTATTATTGGTCCAAAAAGTGACAAGTTAAAGACGTGTCAAACTGAATGGCCAGTTCAATAATGTGGTAAAATGTTTGAAACGCATATTCAAAATGCCAAACCAACTAAACAAACTAAGAAAACCCTGAAAGTGTTTCCAATAGAGCGTAACACGTTTTAATATGCCTAACACAAACTAAAACAATTACCCACCTTTTGCTATGAGACTGATGACTGAGTCAGAATGCCGCAGTAAGTGGCTGGCATCGGCTGCGCCGACGGTGTTGACAGCCGTGGACTGTGAGGAGTCTGCAGCCTTGAAGGAGCGGTACAGCTGCATCATGTAGAGAGGGTACCTGCTGGGATGGTACGAATTTAGATTTCCTAAACTGGACTCGGGTGCGCTCTTGTGATACCGGGAATGGCGCGACAGTTTCTCCGAACTGCCAAGCCTGAAAAAGCAGATGAGGAGCGCGCAAAGGACGAGCCATGCCAAGCATTCCATTTTTGACAAGCGGTGTTTCCACTGTAGCGTTAAGTCACGTTGAAAAGTAAAGAGAAGATGGCATCAACTAGTCAGCCTCCTTCTAGCTTGTCTTGGTTTGAAATGATGCTGTGAGCAGACACAAGTCCAGACAGAAGAAAACAGGGCATTTATAGTGGACAGCTGCCCTTTGACTCCAGCCATCTTAACAACTCTCTGATTGATCCCCAGTGCACATCAGAGGGACGACAACAAGGCAGCATTTAGCCAAGGCCATTGTCTGTCGAAACTATCCAGACATTTACATTCATTAGGTCGTAGGACTATACTCCTAGTTGATGGATGATCCTCTAGCTGTTAGAACCCCTTTTGATTTCACACTTTAAAAAACAGTAATATTAGTTAACATTTCAAACTATTTTCATTAGACAAGCCATGTGGAGATTAAGATTCCACTAATAGACACACATCGTTTTTATGTATACCATTGCTTGTTCTAAATAGTCATTACCATTGAATAGTTCATTAAAGTTCCCTGCATCATCCTGGCCGCCTTTTTTTAAACATTAAACAAAAGTCAATTGAAAATGTTCATGAAAAACTCGCATGACTAAAGATTCTTGACAGTAATAAAACAATTATTTATCGGTTTTCTGCCTATCAATATTATGAAATCGAAACCTATTGACGTACTTACATTAGGTAGTAAAAGCCATGCAATTGATGCTTTCCAAAGTATCGGATCCATTGATCGTGGGAAAAATATTAACTGATTGGAATTTAATACATTTGCCTGAAAACGTATATCTTTTGAAATTGGCGGAGGCCTACGTTAGTTTTAGTTAAATTATTAAATCCTCCAAGATTAGTTCTCGAAACCGATGTCCACGTTTCTAAAGCAATATTTTGCATGTTGTTGAATTGGTCAACTGTGAATCTGAACCAATTCATACTGCGTTACAATGAAGACATTGGTAAATAAAGCTTATACTCGATAATAACAATCTAAAAAAGGTATACAAAATAATTAAATAAACCACTACAACTTTAATTCAATTTATTAATTTACCTTTTATCAGATTTGGCTACAAAATATTTATTAATGTGGTATTCTGAATTACATGTCAAAGCAGCTCAAATAGGATGCAACTCTGACACCATAAATACAGGAATAAGTAAATAACTAAACACCCAAAGTAACATTGAAGTCGAAACCAATATAGAGGAGAAACAACATCTGTAACAGACTACTTGACCAGTGTAAGGGGACAAATCCTGTAAGCGCTTTAATCTTGTATACAGTAGCAGAGACAATGTGATGAAGAATGACTTTAATAGTTCTCAATGCTAAACTTTTATGCACATGTGCTGTATGAGCCTTAAACCTGTACATTTCCACTGTCTGTTTGAAGGTATTTTTCCACTCTGCCTCCTGAGAGAGACCAGTGTCTCAGTCCAACCCGTTCTTCTCATATCTTTCAAGGGCACAGCTGTGTGGAGATATGAGGTGAACAGAGTCTGGTTTGAACAGAGGAGTAACGGAACTAACATGACTTGTTTGTGCGCTATGACCTGATACACATAGCCACAAGAAGAAAACAAGGTGATCTGCCGGGGAGGAGTGGAACCATTTTTAGGTCCACTCTAAGACCTTAACATTGACCAGATCCATAATTGCAATAATTAATTGATATTAAAGTATGATTGTATGAAGAAAGTCTCTCCTGATTGGTTAGAATTCCCACAACACCAGACAATTTTGCATCAGATTGTAGCATATTTATTGTTTTACAGTTCCCAGATAACAATCCAAAATCTGCTTCTTTATTTATGTTGAATATGGTCCAATATAGATCTGATTCTATATTCACGAACTACATACTAAAATCTGTAATTAGCCAACGGAAACCCCACAATTGGAAGTTTGACATACCCCAAAATAAGTGAGGATATAGTGAAAGGATGTGGGGGATAAATCAGATAGAGAACAGTTGCAAGTTTACATTTGTAAATGCCATATACTGACTGAGGTCCAAATGGTTGCAGATATCTTGATCCCATGGAGTTCATAGCCGCACAACTGACTGTACCTCATAGTCCACTGAAGAAGTCCTTCACCTAAGTAGAGGGAAATAAGAGACCACCAAGAACCCAATATATCAAACAACCTCATACAATTCCAATAAATACTTCATATCAAACACACAAGACATCAGAAATATTCAAATGTGAAAACATCAAATGTTAATGACATATTGAGCACCTTACTACTAATATTGAAGACAAACAGTAAGGTAAAAATTCAGGTCTTTGAAGCCAAGTTAAACGTTTTCCAACAGCAAGACTGTCATAAGTTCCCCCATGTGGTCAAACTGGGTTTTGTCTAGAAGGGATACAGCTTCTATCAATATTTTTTTTATTTCACCTTTATGTAACCAGGTAGGCTAGTTGAGAACAAGTTCTCATTTACAACTGCAACCTGGCCAACATAAAGCAAAGCAGTGCGACACAGAGTTACACATGGAATAAACAAACGTACAGTCAATAACACAATAGAAAAAAAGTCTATATACAGTGTGTGCAAATGGTGTGAGGAGGTTGGCAATAAATAGGCCATAGTAGCGAAGTAATTACAATTTAGCAGATTAACACGAGTGATAAATGAGCAGATGATGTGGAAGTAGGGATAATGGTGTGCAAAAGAGCAGAAAAGTAAATAAAAACAATATGGGGATGAGGTAGATTGGGTGGGCTATTCACAGATGGACTATGTACAGCTGCAGCGATTGGTTAGCTGCTCAGATAGCTTATGTTTAAAGTTAGTGAGGGAAATATGAGTCTCCAGCTTCAGCCATTTTTGCAATTCATTCCAGTCACTGGCAACAGAGAACTGGAAGGAGAGGTGGCCAAAGTAGGTGTTGGCTTTGGGGATGACCAGTGAGATATACCTGCTGGAGTGCGTGCTACGGGTGGGTGTAATCACAGTCAGTGAGCTGAGATAAGGCGGAGCTTTACCTAGAAAAGACTTAGATGACCTGGAGCCAGTGGGTCTGGCGACGAATATGTAGCGAGGGCTAGCCGACTAGAGCATACAGGTCGCAGTGGTGGGTGGTATAAGGGGCTTTGGTAACGAAACGGATGGTACTGTGATAGACTGCATCCAGTTTGCTGAGTAGAGTATTGGAAGCTTATTTTGTAGACGACATCGTCACCCGCAGCAAGAGCGACATCATTGATATATACAGAGAAAAGAGTCGGCCCGAGAATTGAACCCTGTGGTCCCCCCATAGAGACTGCCGGACAACAGGCCCTCCAATTTGACACACTGAACTCTGTCTGCGAAGTAGTTGGTGAACCAGGCAAGGCAGTCATTTGAGAAATCAAGGCTATTGAGTCTGCCAATAAGAATGAGGTGATTGACAGAGTCGAAAGCCCAATATTGACTTTTCGTAGTAGGTTAAAGAGAACTTCTACAGCAGGTAAGTAGAATTATCATAACAGGTTAGGAGACTTGGTTTAAGGTGAGGAAATGGGTTAGGGTTCGCGAAAACGCACCAAAAATACATAATTTGACAAAAGCCATATCCCATCTAGATATGACCGTCAAACTGTGGTACAACCTTCAGATCAAGAGGCATGTGTGTGTAGTTGTGCATGAATGTAGAAAAAAATATGAGTCACATACCTGTGTGATAAATTTGGCCCACACCTTAGGGTCCTCCTCAAACTCTAGACTGGCATCCAGCACCAATACAGGCACCCGGGTCAACTGCTCAAAGTGCAGCCTAAGGAGAGATAGTCACTGCATGAAACACTGACCATTGTAACACCCAAGAACCTTCAGAATTACACTGACCATTGCTGCAAATTCAACAACGGGAAATGTAATACCTCAAAAGATCTTAGCATCATCACTTCATAAGTGTAAGATAACAATCAAGGGAAAGTCTCACATAATAAAAACTGAGTGGAACAACAGGATATGTCAGTTTGTCTAAACATGTTGCGTACTCACTTAGTGCTCTTCTCTATGAGCCACCTCTCATGCTGGGTGTGTAGTTTCTCCAGGTAGTCTAGCTGCACTCCTTTCTCCTCCACCCGCCCCCGTTGTCCCAGACGCTCCATACACTTCTGACAGGAACACAAACACAATCTACTACAAAACATCAACTGTAACCTCCCAAAACCTTCGGCGGAGTTGTACTCACATGTGTACAGATACTCATATTTAATTATATTTAGGAAATGTTGTATGGCTTGTGAGTCACCCTTGATAAAAGCAACTTATACTAGAGTGAATGTAAGGCTGTACCTGTGGGGGGGCTCGGAGGTAAATGATGCCCTCCAGTTCCACCTGACGGCCAAACTGTTCCACCAGGAAGGAATGCCAGTCCTGGTAGACAGCCCACTCAGTAGAGTTGATGCAGCCCAGCTCAAACATGTTCAGGGCAAATACATACCTGAAGAAATGAAGTGTGTATGGGGAGGCAATGGAGACGGGCAGCATGGGCACAGCTGCACAAACTATCAAGCAGCAGCATCAATTGCCCTCTCCCCATCCTCTTACCTATCACTGTACACAGAGCGCTCAAAGACCTGCACAGGGACGCCCTCTGCTCTGAACAGGTGTGCTGGTGGTGGCTGCAGCTGGGTGCGCATGCGGCTCATGCAGGAGTTGGTCTGAAAGGTGTAGGACCAGCGCTGAGGGTCCTGGTACATCATATCCAACAGGTTACTGACCTTCTGCTGATGAGATGGGCCAGAACAAAGTAACCAAGCAATTAGATAAAACATACAATAAACAAGGATTTTCCCCAGCCCGTCTCTCTTATTGATTGTGTAGCTAACAACATTTAATTTAAGGAGACTGAATGTAAACTATCTTTAATAATATGGCATATGAATACGTGACCATTCATGACCCACATTCATAAGCTGTCAACATTGGTGATTAACTTACTTGTGAAGACCCACTATCGATGCTCTGCCATTTCCCCACGGGCTCAGGAACCACTTCCCAGT
This sequence comes from Oncorhynchus keta, assembly GCF_023373465.1. Classification (NCBI taxonomy): domain Eukaryota; kingdom Metazoa; phylum Chordata; class Actinopteri; order Salmoniformes; family Salmonidae; genus Oncorhynchus; species Oncorhynchus keta. The sequence continues at coordinate 20,729,729 of NC_068445.1, forward strand.
CTTGGCCAGCAAACTGCAGGAGTTGCGCGAATGTCGACTTTCCTACCGCTGAAGATGGCATAGAACAAGAACAGCATCACCAACCCAGACAAGTCAATACTCTTCTTCGACGGGGTTTAACGGCGGTTGGCATCCAACCTTAATGGTGCATTACCGCCACCAGCTGGACGGGATATTGAATAAGACAAAAAAAACATTTGCGGGAAAGGGGGAAAACAACACCATACAAAATAAAACACATCAACTAAGAAAACCCATCCCACTTATTCAGTCACAGTCCACTCCAAAATACAACCCTACACAGGCTCAGTGGCCTGTGATGGCAGTACATTCACCGACAGGAATTCTTGCACGGCCTCGGCTGCGGATCACGAAGACCCAAACAACGTTCAGTGGCATTCACAATGATTCCCGTTTTCTTAGACTTCTCCTCCACTTATGCTGTACAGTTTATGACCATTGCAATAAATAATACCAAGTCCACCTTTTTAACATGTAGCATTTCATAATCCCTCAGTTGATGAGGACCCTTCACTGGTTGTGGTGGCTCTACTATCATTGTTTCTTCCCTGCCACTTGTTATTCTCACCGCCTCTAGATAGGAGACACGCTGGATAGGAGACACGCGACTCTTTTTGAGTCTTAAAGCACGCTTCTTCTGCTCGGCAGACAATAAAACAATCTAAATACGACCACTTCCTGTGACTCTCACCGACTCCACACTTTCCTCCAACACACATTACGGATTTCCCAAGTAGCATTGATCCAAATCCCTCACTCTGACAACAAAAAAGTCTAGTTTCCTATTTTACACCACAGCGTTACTTCTTTTGTGTCCCCTTTTCTTCGCCACTCATTCTCACTTTCTGTACTATTAGCTCCACCGGACTCACTAAACAGTTTCAAACAAAACCCCAGTTTCCGCCATCTTCTCCACGATCAACTTCCTCAAGTCAATATTCTACTCTTGTCACCTCAAATTTACTCCAACTGCCTGAAAATCATGCTCACTCTTACCAATGTTGCCTTCAATAGAGACCCTCTTAACTCGGTTAATGTCGTCCATTGGCCCGGTGCTTGAATGACAGTGTGGTGAGCGCAAAAGGCAGAGTTTGGTCGCCCTTCTCGCAATTGTTGAGTAGAGAAGCACTGGATTTTCGTCTCGGCGGGTTCTCAAAACATGCCGCTTCACCGATCCGGTATATCGCAACGAGACTGTGAGGTTTTTACAATGGGAACTCAGATTCAACACCAGGAACCGGTAGAATGAGTACATGACATTAGTGAACAGATGGCTAGCTATCGCTAGGTCAAACAAACTGTTTGGGGCTACAGTAACGTTAGCTAGCTGTCACAAGAAATCAATGCCAAGTTCGGACATTAAATAGCATACACAAGAGGCATTATTTGAACATCATTACATTAAAATATAGTTTACAGCGCCGTCATACAAGTTTAATTAATGCTCTTCTAAAGGCTGCGTTTTATTTATTTTTGGCTTCTCAGACGTCTCAATTTGTCACACGCTTGCTAAAGCCGGATGTTTTGGACAGCAGCCCTGCATTTCCGGTTGTCGAGTTAAACATACTTTTAGCTGGTGCATAGCTACTGCCACCTGCTGTTGATTCTGGGTGTGAAATGTAAGGGTGAGGAGGTGATTTGATTTTTATTTCATTCTCACCTTCACAAAATTATTTACTAATACTGTAGTATAGGCTCAGCCTACTTTTTTTTGGTACACTGTCCACCCCAACCCTTAAGCTATCATATATTTCTGTAACAACTAGCAAAATAAATCAGACAAATTCATCCAAAGGTTTATTATCATGTTGTTTCTTCAAATGCAAAAATGTTCAAACCACACATTTAACAGATAATATAATTGCCTTGTTCTACCTCTTTATACAATGTGAATTTACAGAATGTGTGTAGTAAAATAATCCATAGAGGTATAAGTAAAAATGTATCGAGTCAATTGTCTCTGCTAAAATTAACAGTGAATTTTCACTCCCCAGGGGACTGAATCAAGTCCATAAAAGATGTTGCAAACCTTTAAGGATCCTAAAATCTCAGAGTTTTTACTCCTAAAATCTCACACAGTACATGACAGTATAAAGCACATTTTTGAGCTGGATTGCTTTCCCATCAGATAATTTGACATGACACATTTGTCAATCACTGTGCTTCACACATTTTGATTCTCAGTATCTGGTGTTTTTGATGGTGATCTGTTGAGCCGTCTCAATCTTGAAATCTTTGATACCTAATAGAGAAACAAATCATTGATTTTTAGTCACAATAGTGAGGAAATCAATGTTTAGATCAAAGCAGTTAAGACATTAATTGTATTGTTGAGTAATAACTAGTAAACGACATAAGAAAGTTATCTTTTGCATGTGCATTTGTTTGTGTGTTGACTATGCCACATAACCCTCTGTGTTCTTACCCTGGCTGAGAGTGTTGCCGTCTGAGGAGAGGTGCCAGTATCTGCGGTCGGTCTGTCTAGCCAGTTCCCCATTCACCACACTCAGGAAAGGTCCCCAAAGGCTGGTCTCCTTCTCAAACCTGCAGTGTAGGCAGAGGATGGAGCAAGGAGGACAATTCATAATGTTCTACTTATGATAGGACACTTTAAGCTATTCACAACACTGGGAAGTTATATAAAGTTTTTTTTTATACAAGACAAATTAGCTCACCAAAAAGTATACATTTGGAACTTGATTAATGTCTCAACCAAAAAAAACAGAAGCGCCCCATTAACTCACGTGAAGTCAATGTTGGTCTTTTGAAGGAGTTCAAGGGCATCAACCAACGAGGTGCCAGTTGGCACATCCACAGAATAGACAGTAGATGCCCCATGCGATTTGACCACCTCCACCTTCAGGGCTACGTTGGTATGACTCTGTAACACCGTCACTGGCTCCCTGGCCTCCAGGACCAGGCTGTCTGCAGAGGAAAACCACAAAAAAAGCAGATTGGAGGCGGCTCACACCTCAAAAACAGATTGACCACTATTTGGTTAGGTGATAATGCAGCACTTGCCATCCTCATTGCGGCACTCCTTGCCCTTGATTTGCAGATAGGATTTCTGCTGGAGAGCAGGCAGAGTTTGGGACATGGCCATGGGGTTGAGATAGGTTCCCTTCCTCACATCTGACCTCATGGCCTCCATGGAGCTAGCACACTCCTGCACCTGGCTGCCCATCGCCAGCAGGGCCTGGGACACCATGTTATTGGCATGCAAAATGCTTGTATTGCACCAATCAGTCATTTACTTAAATGCTGCACATGTTAATATAGGCCTCGAGAGGGGAAGTGGCCCAGTCCTTACCTGCACTGCCAGGCCTGTGCTGAACTCATTGCCCATGTGACCATCAGCCCGCTGGGAGTCCAGAAGCTTCAGCTTGATGAGGTCCAGGGCTTTGTCCAGAGCCGCATCCTGCACCTGGGTGTCAGACTCCTTCAGGCACTGCAGGGCCATCCCAGCCATGGCAAACGTGTCTAAAAAAGGACAGAGGGGATTAAGCAAGGCTATAGAGTCATCTCCATGAAATCACCTATATAGAATCTAATTGGGTGGGAGCTAGTGTGAGTGAATACATTCAGAGTAGGGAGAGGCTACTGAATTTCCTAGGTCAGACTTACCAATGCTATCGGAGGCTTCATGTTTGATATGTCCATGCCCTACAGCTCTGATGAGCTTGTTGCTGACGTGAGAGTTGACTCTAACTCCACTCACACACAGTGCCAGCACACCCAGAGAATACTGGTAGTAGTTAGTCAGAGGACGCTGGCTGACTGCAGCAGAGAAAGACAGACATAGCAGACAAAATAATTAACAGCAACTGAGAACAAACAAAGAATGGCAGACATTATTATAGAGCATTAACAAAGATGGTAGAGATAGATGGAGGAATGAGGAGGCTTACAGGCAATGTGGTCTTTCTCCAGTTCCATCTGTCTCTTGAGATGAGTCAGCAGGGTCTCGCTCCTCTGATTGACAGTGAAGGTCAGGGTGTTGAGGTCATAGCAGGAGGCCTTCAGGGCCAGAGTGTACAGGGCCAGGAGACCCACCACTGGCTGGCTGTTGGCCAGAGAGCTGAAAGGAGAGGATACAGGGTAAGGCGGAGAGACGGAAGGTTTTTGAAGGGTAAAGACTATTCAATATAATCTTAAATCAAACTATTTGTCACATGCTCCAAATACAAGTGTAGATCTTACTGTGAAATGCTCACTTACAAGCCCTTAACCAACAGTGCAGTTCAAGAAGAGTAAAAAAATAACATTTACCAAATAAACTAAAGTACAAAATAATACAATGTAAAACAATAGAATAACGAGGCTATATACAGGGGGTACTGATACCGAGTCAATGTGCAGGGGTACAGATTAGTCGAGGTAATTTGTACATGTAGGTAGGGGTGAAGTGCCTATGCATAGATAATAAACAGCGAGTAGCAGCAGTGTCAATGTAAATAGCCCAGTGGCCATTTGAAAGTATCAATTGTAACTGAAAACAAGAAATTGAATACAACCACACTGCAGGTCATTTTTAAGGCATGGAATACATAAAATTATGTTTGCACTTATTAAGAAGGGCTTTATAAACATGCGATTTTACCTCTCAATGTCAGTGTGTAAATCGGTTTTAAGTGCATTCAGGTGATCACTCTCCATGCCAAGGTTGTGGTGAGTGGACAGGCGCAGGGCCAGGTGCACACTGGGATTGGGGGGTGTTCCTTCATCCTCCAGAGAACGCAGCAGATTCTTATTGAGTGAGAGGAGCAGCTCACCAGGCTCTGATCCTACAGGATCTGGACACAATACAGATTGAAAACTGAAGAAAAAAGAAAATGATGCAGTATGGAAGTAAAATCACTTCACGTTTAGCATAACCACAAGTTAAATAACGTGCCTAAGGACAACTTCCAATGTTACCAAGAGATATGAGATATGACTAATAAACCCACAGTAAGACAACAAAAGACCTGTTGTGTGCTCACTGAGATCATATAAAGTGTCATCGAGGTCAAAGCATTGCACAACCAGTGTGTTTCCTGTGCTGTATCAGCAATCATGCACACACAATGGAGAAGCAAAGACCTTAGCAACTTAATAACCAAAAGGAATTTCCACAAGGCAGCCAATGTGTCCTAAGAATGCCTTCTCCAACGGTCACCTTGATGTAATTGACACATGACAAGTACAACCGGCTCAGAGAGAATCTCAATTGCACACTCCTCGCCTCCTTCTCAAAACCCACTGTCCCTCTTCTCTGATCTCCTCCACTGGGTTTTGAGAAGAAGGCTAGAGGACACAAGGAGTATGCAATTGAGATTATGTCCAGTGCCAGTGGGGTTTTGCAGGCACTGACATAGACATATGCACTGATAAGAACACTTTAGTGACATGAAATACATTCTGTGCATCAAATGACAGAACATCAACAGAGGTGACAGGACACATGTGAGATTATTTGCATCACAGAAGATTTGTTCTACAAGAGGGGTTGTGGATTATCTATTCAAACTCATCCAACAATCCATTGCAAAATCATTGACAGTACTGCCAGTGGATGAATTGGTACGTGGTCCACCTCTATACTTTCCAACTGGCTCTTCGAATAACTTGTTTTGAGTAAATACATTTGTGAGGAAACTCAGGCCTAGACAGAGGCATGCACATGTTTACCAATCAAGTGTTATTGTGTTTCAGGGATAAATTATAGTTACCACAGGGTTTGCTTGCAACCAGTGCCAGCAGTCCACTAAGAATGTATAGGGTATACATTCTGACCAACCTATAGAGGGAAAAAAAACATAGCTGGTCTCAATAGATTTAAGTTCAGTAGCCAACTATGAAGTGAAAATAACATGCAGTGTCCATCCATACATTATTGTTTGTTGGCACAGATGATCTATCCCAAACATTACATTTCAAACATTACTAATCTTCTTGTAATGGTCAAGATATACGTCACTTACCTGTAGCGCGAACTTGTCGTTATGAAAGCGTTTAGGTACAGATTTCGGTACAAACTGATTTTATGTTGACATCGCTCTTATGGTCGAGTCACATGACCTGTGATTTGATAAACTACAACATATTTCCCGTTTACAACTACAAGTCCCAGAAGCGAGTGCTCACTTATTTTCTAGAACGTCAACGAGTGTTTTCTTTGCGTGCCTCGATTCTTCATGAACATTTGCGAATCGTGCTTGGTTCACTGTTGTTAGCGCCTAACTGCATTCATTCAACCCAGAATTGATTCTCAGAAAAGCGGAACACGTGACAGAGAAAATAAGGAGGTAACGTTATATAAACACAGTGAAAGTGATACAGGTATGTTTGCTAGCTAGATACGTTCAAAAGTTCCAACTGCAACAGGTTCAAGTTAAATAAAGGTAGCCCTTTATAATCAGCAAAATATTAGTTTGTTTGCCTTCCTCTTCTGCAATAGATTCGTCTCGGCTATCTATGGCTAGCAAGCTAGCTAACTGAGCTCGCAAGGTCCAACATGACCTGCCTGTTGTTGTGAACCCTCTTTAGAATGCGTTTCTTCCTGACAAATAAAGTTGGCTAGATAGCTACTAGTTAGCTAGCCAGCTGACTTAAGTAGCTAGCTAGTGTTAGCAAGCTTGCCAGCTAGCTACAGTTTCAAGGCCTCCTAACTTTATATAAAAAAGGCAGCTAGCCTAGCCAAGAGTGACAACAATTTACACGATTCTGCGTTAGCACCTAACATTAGCCACAATACCCTAGTGAGTTAGTATTTGTTATGATGGATTGGTGACCAAAACAGTTATGCCTGCTGTACCAAAAATTCCACCCGTGAAATGGTTCATTTAAAAAAAATCATATCTTTGTATTTTAGATTAGTCTTCGAAAACTCAATTTATCCTCCTCCCTGTGTTTTCCATTTGCACATCTACCATCCAGAGTTCTGTTCAAACCTTCCACCTCACCTAAACCTGAGGCATCATGCATCATCCTAGCCCCATGAGCAGTGAGCTGGGCTTGTTGCCTGCCATGTACTCATTCCCTGGCCGTATCAACGTCACTGAAATCGGGATCAATATTGGCCCTGCAAATACCTGTCAACACCTGCCGGGAGTGTTGCCCCCAAACACGTGAGTAGAGGAGTCTAGTGATGAGAGCACTGCACTACACACACATATGTAAGCATGTGCTTTACAGGAGATTTGCCAGAACCAGACTTGCTAACACATTACATTTCACTTCCATTTCTTTATCTCTTATTGCTATTCCTTCAGGAGTTGGGAGAGACGATGCCTGAGAAAGCACAGGAGGAGAGCAGATGACGAGTAAGTTAAGAATGGGAAAAAAATCAATAATATTAACATTTAGTGTTTATTCTGAAGTGCATTTTAGTTTCAAATGTTAAATGATTTGCTTCAAAACAATGTTTGTTCTCCAGAGGATGCAGTGCCAAAAGGAGGAGGCTGATGGAAGAGGCAGGATGCGATCCTTTGGATTACCTCAGCCCCAAAGTGTTTCATAACTGGCCACCAGGCAACAGCAGCCCCCCTCTACCTGAATTATCTAGCCAAGCACTCCCCCAGGCCTGTCTGGGGACTCAGGACCTGGGGCTGCCCTTATCCGGGTCTTCTTCCATTCTGGCCTGTCCAGAAGCAGAAGGCTCCTGCATGGAGGTGGAAGCAGCACAGAGGAGACTGCAGGAGATTGAGGAGAGGTGAGTCATGAGACCATATGGGACCATATGGGGGCAATGTGAGAGTCCAGACTACTGGCCATAACTCATCATAATTATAATGTGCTTTATTACTGTATATGATTTGTATCAGCTTTACCACCATTTATTTTGTCTGCACAGTGCATTACACACTCTGTATAAACACTGTCACACAGTGAAATTAGTCTGTTTCTGTCAGGATCACCCTGGAGGATGATGACGACGATGAGGACCTGGATGTGGAGTCAGCACCCAGGAGGCCCATGCTGGTGATGTCTGACAGTCTGAGGGAGGGGCTTCAGCGTGGCATCAGTGACATCCTCCCCCACACTGTGGCCCAGTCTGTGTACGTACCTTTTCCTTCTTATACTCCACCTTAGAGGAACCTTTAATTGAAGTACCTACCCATCTGTCATTGTAGCCAGTAGTGAATAATCGTTAGAACTTTGGGAGGTGTACACTATTTATTTCTCTCTGTCAGTCTCGTCGACTCACCTGTTCCTCGTCTGTTACTGTAGGAGCCACTCCTGTATGGAGCTGGTAGTATGGCGCCCCCCAGAGGTTGCGCTGGCCCGGCGGCTGAAGGACTCCCTACAGAGGCAGAGGAAGCAGCAGATTACCAGCAGGCAACCCCAGAGCCCTAGTGCCTCTCTGAGTTCCCTCACCCCCACAAACACCCCAGGGGAGACATACTCCCCTATGTATTGCAGCCCAGGGGCAGGTGCCCACAGCGCTGGAGAGGAGGACATGGAGCTGTAGGGCCTGGGAGAACCAGCATCAGTTGTGCCGAGAACAGCTACAGCTCTCAGCCTTGGTTCACTTTGTTGACCTTTGAGAAGCCATGGAGAGGCAGAGATGACAGCATAGACAGATCCAAAAGCTTCATAGTGATATGCGTTCACATGCTATCAAGGTTATCAGAAGCTCCTAGTTCCCAGTGGACATTTTACTTGAACAACTCTCCATGTTGGAATTACAAGTGGGAAACTGACAAAATGTTGTTACTCGAGATGTGATGTTTCAAAACTGACCGTTTACCTTTTCAAACAATCAATTTGACAAATACAACCTTATCAATATTGATAATCTAGCTAGTTTGACCCTATTGTCAATGTTAAGCAAACTTGCTAGCTAAAATCTTAGTGGTTGAAGAATTGTTAAGACTTCAAAAGCATTTGAACACAATCATGTCGGACTTCCCAGTTTCCCATTTCTCACGAGCGTGTGAAGCCACCATATTCAACGTCCACTTTGGTTCAAGACCAGACTGTTGGGCAGCATGGCATGTGTATGCCACTTGGCCAAAAGAGGGATAGCAACCCCTTTCTTTACGTTACAATCAGATAATGCTGGATTTTAGTCCTTACTATGATCCAGGAAAATATGCAATGGGACAAATTGTAACAAGTACCACAAAGCCACAGTCATTTACAAAAGACACCTTTTAAAGTTGTAATATGTAACCTTTTGAGCGACCTGCCGAAATGTGTGTTATAGATCTGCCATTTTCATTGAAAGCAAGTCTAAAGGCGTCCTCATGCTTCCCAGCCAAAACAGTTAGGAACAGTTTGTGCATATATTATGACATTTTGACATGTTTTTGTTTGTTTTGGACTTCGGTAACGGTTGTTTCAGGCAAACGTTTTTTTTCTTGAGGCAAGCCGAAGTCTGTAGCCAAATTCTACGCCCCTTCGTCAGTGGTTGGTCAACCGTAAGGATTCTTTAATAGTTTTTGTTGTGATTCAACAAGAGACGACTTGTTTTGCACCAAATATCTTAGTTAGATGTAGAATTGCGTGACTACGATCTCCTTGGGAAAAACGTAAATTAATGACAGATTTCTTGAGTTATCTTAGAGTAATTCTGACTACTTTGAGGAAGTGTATACAGGCTACGCTGTCTCAAAATAGACATGGTACTATTGCCGCTTTTTACTTGTTTTTCAAGCAAAGGTCTTAAGGGAGTATGTGAGCACACTTGTTCAGCTGGCCTAGCTGAGTTTGGCTAGGCACCAGCTGAACTGAAGCATGCTGATGCCTTAAGAAGTGTTCGATCTGTTCTATGTGCACTATTTCTATGCTTCCCGTTCTTGAGATTCGTTTTTGTGTCTTTTACTTTCGGTTTTGCACACAGTTGAAAATACAATATTTTGGTTATGGAAAATATATTTAACAGTGGTTTAGATGGTACAATGATTCTATACTTTACTTGCTTGTTTTGTCACATAAACTGAAATTAGGCGAACTAATAGAATTTTCGCAACCAGGAAATGGAGGGATTTCTGCATAGTGCACCTTTAATGAAATGTCTCAGTTGAAACTTTTAAGACCAGTGCCAGCACACTCTGTTGTAATCCTAATGTAACAACTTGGCTAAGTGGTCTGCTTAGCCAACTTGGAGAAGTCTCTGTTTTGTTGTAGTTACATTAAATGCAAGCAAATAAGACCTGTGCTCAGCAAATGCTTTGTTTTACAGAGGACAAGGGTGTAAGACATTCAAACGGAAGTAGAGACATTGAACTCAGATTGTCACTATGAACGTTTTATACTCAGCGTTTAGCTTGGGGTTATGTTTTTAAGAAGTTACTTTTCAAAGCTGGTTTGGTCCTTTTTTTCGCATTCAAGAAAATGTTTTCTGGAAGCATGTCAGCTGTCTTGAAACTGTTGTAATGCGTTGTAAGCTACAATATACCCGTTTGCTTTGGAGGGAAGATGGCTATGATGCTCTACCTACAATAATGTGAAAAATAATGCAATTCACCGTCATTGTACATTTTGATTGTATCCTTAATATGCACTTTAGACATTAGCCAATGTCTACATTGGGCATGATGATTACAATAGCTCTCTTGCAACATAGCAATCAACTGTTACAAGATGACTTGTAGCTTCAAAGGATCCTTCTGATTGCAGCCTGGTCAGGTGATCCTACCTCCTATAGAGACATCTCCTGAATATGCAGACATGTCAGTCGATCAAACATTCACTCACTCCCCAGCCTTTAGACGAGCAGTTAAACTTAACTGCTTTAAAGCCTGAGGAACTTGAATTTAATAACCCATTTTGTTATTGTGACCTTTAGGCCATTTACCCCATCATTTAGGATGTCATCCATTTTATGAGCGTGGTTACACGTGGTCTGCGGTTGTGAGGCTGGTTGGACGTGCTGCCAAATTCTCTAAAATGATGTTGGAGGCGGCTTATGGTAGAGAAATGAATCAATCCTCTGGCAACAGCGCTGCTGGACATTCCTGCAGTCAGCATGTCAATTGCACTCTCCCTCAACCTGAGACATCTGTGGCATTGTATTGTGTGACAAAACAGCACATTTTAAAGTGGCTGTTTATTGTCCCCAGAACAAGGTGCACCTGTGTAATGATCATGCTTTTTAATCAGCTTCTTGATATGCCACACCTATCAGGTGGATGGAATATCTTGGCAAAGGAGAAATGTTCACAAAGAGGTATGTAAACAAATTTGTGCACAACACTTGAGAGAAATAAGCTTTCTGTGCGTATGGAACATTTCTGGCATCTTTTATTTCAGCTCATGAAACACGGGACCAACACTTTACATGTTGCGTTTATATTATTGTTCAGTATGGTTGCCCTAGACTCTATGGTGACCAGATGTCACAATTCTACCTAGGGCAGTACTTACATCTGTCCCGTATTTCAGACTTCTCAATAATTTGATGAGAATTGACATTGATATTGATTGCGTTCCAAGCCGTCTATTTTTGGAGGGGTGTGGACATGAAGCTAGGATTAGGTTTAGGGCTATTTCTAGGGTTAGGGTTGAGCTAGGGTTAGGGTCATTGATTAATTTGGTTAAAGTTATTATTTTGAGTTTAAAAAATATATATATATACTTGTAATCCAACTTAAAATAATACATTTACCCAAAATTATACTTCCATCCAAAAATAATACATTTCAATCCAACTCAAAGAAATGCATTTACCCAACAAAACAATTCCAATTCCATTAAAATCAAATGATTTAAATCAGTTTACCCACCACAAAATAATCCAAATCCAAATTCCATTTTTTTAACAGATTGTGCTAACCCTTACCCTAACTTTAAGGGTACATCCTGTTAATTCTAACCAGTGAACTACTTCAGCACTAAAAAAGCTCATTTGTAGCTTCGTGTTAAGGCTCCCCCTGGTCCTATATGGTGATGTTAACCCCAGTAATGCATCTCATCTACCCTTCCAATTTCTTCAGCTTCCTCTGCTTCTACTCTTGTGCCTTAGGTGCCTTTCTGCACCACAAACATAACTAGATGTAATAGATTGTCTGTAAGAAATATCTTCTCCTGACACAGCATAACTAATGTGCAACTTTGATGGCTAAAGTATATAACTTTTTATTTTCCCTTTATTTAACCAGGTAGGCTATTTGAGAACAGCGACCTGGCCAAGATAAAGCAAAGCAGTTCGACACATACAACAACAGAGTTACACATGGAATAAACAAACATACAATCAATAATACAGTAGAAAAATCTATATACAGCATGTGCAAATGAGGTAGGATAAGAGAAGTAAGGCAATAAATAGGCCATGGTGGCGAAGTAATTACAATATAGCAATTAAACACACATGGTAGAATGTGCAGAAGATGGATGTGCAAGTAGAGATACTGGGGTGCAAAGGAGCAAGATAAATAAATAAATACAGTATGGGGATGAGGTAGATTGGATTGGCTAGTTTACAGATGAGCTATGTACAGGTGCTGTGAGCTGCTCTGACAGCTGGTGCTTAAAGCTAGTGAGGAAAGTAACAGTCTCCAGCTTCAGTGATTTTTGCAGTTTGTTCCAGTCATTGGCAGCAGAGAACTGGAAGGAGAGGTGGCCAAAGGAAGAATTGGCTTTGGGGGTGACCAGTGAGATATACCTGCTGGAGCGCGCGCTACAGGTGGGTGCTGCTATGGTGACCAGTGAGCTGAGATAAGGCAAGTCTTTACCTAGCAAAGACTTATAGATGACCTGGAGCCAGTGGGTTTGGCAACGAGTATGAAGCGAGGGCCAGCCAACGAGAACGTACAGGTCGCAGTGGTGGGTAGTATAAAGGTCTTTGGTCTTTGGATGACACTGATAGACTGCATCCAATTTGTTGAGTAGTGTTGGAGGCTATTTTGTAAATGACATCTCCGAAGTCGAGGATCGGTAGGATGGTCAGTTTTACAAGGGTATGTTTGGCAGCATGAGTGAAGGATGCTTTGTTGCGAAATAGGAAGCCAATTCTATATTTAATTTTGGATTGGAGATGTTTAATATGAGTCTGGAAGGAGAGTTTGCAGTCTAACCAGACACCTAGGTATTTGTAGTTGTCCACATATTCTAAGTCAGAACCGTCCAGAGTAGTGATGCTGGACGGGCAGGCAGGTGCGGGCAGCGATCGGTTGAAGAGCATGCATTTAGTTTTACTTGCATTTAAGAGCAGTTGGAGGCCACTGAAGGAGAGTTGTATGGCATTGCTCATCTGGAGGTTAGTTAACACCGTGTCCAAAGGGCCAGAGTTATACAGAATGGTATGATAACATTGTAGAAACTACTGAACTGAGCTGCTCTACAGTGAGTTGAGATGTTTTCTAAGGAGAATGGGATGACTAGTGCGAGGGCAATTTCTGTTAAACCTTACTAATACTTGTGTACTAAAATATAATTATTTAGGTCTAGGGATTGGGCTTGAGAGTTTCTTTAACAAACTCATGTAAAGATAGAAAAGTGTGTGCACATTAATAAGAGGCCTGTTCTAACTGCTGGTGTGTGTAGAATGACCCCATTTCGTCTGGGCACTCAGCCAAGAATATGACAGAAACTGACTGGTACTTCTTAAGTTAACTGGAGACAGAGTAAAGGTTATATGCTGCAGACCAGTAACAGAGCTATTGTTCTGTTTGGAACCTGTTTCTGGGCGAAAGATACATGTTTTGTGTGTGACCAGTACGGCCATATATAATCTGTGCCGACAGTCTAAAGCACTTGCTCAACTTGAACTGTTGAGCTACTGTTAGAGAAAGTATGTCTGGAGTGACTTCCTGTCATTCTGGCGCTTATTGTCCTCACTCAGTTGCGACAGACTGAGGCAACCTTTTCACCCAGTTGTCTCCCCCACACACACATACATAGGGTCACGTGTTTTGCAGATGCTTGCATGGGGTAGCTTGACTGTATAAATGATCCTGTGCTCTGTGTACAGGGAGGCTCTCACTCCATCTCACCTGTGGGGGTGGGGCAACCAGCCTCATGGTAATACGTTTTCAATAAAAGTAATACCTTGATTGATTATTGATTTTGCCTCTCCTCATTATTAGTTAAAGGTAGAATTTCCACCACACGAGTTAATGAGTTCGAGTCAAGGCTTAGTCTCTAGACATGCTGTCTCAGTGGTAAAGTCCGTTCCCACCCCTTTAACAACTTTGCTTTGCACCTGCGGAGTGGAAAAAGTGAAAATGCTGAACACAACAGAACACTTCCCAAAGTCTGTTAATGATATAACCAAAGCCTGCACACCTTCGTCAGAAACATGGGCCAAAAGTAAAGTGAATACTTCAATAGTCCTTTAAAAGTCCCCTCTGTGTACATAATGTGGGATTTGATGGTACAAACCTCTCCAGTTTGGCTGTCAGCTCCTCCTCAAACTTGCATGCCAAGCAAGCCGTGGTCTGTTCTTTCTACTGTTCCATGCTCCTCTGCACCAGGCACAGTTCCTGGTCTTTGGCTTGCAGCTGCCTGCGCAGGTAAGCAGCCACACCACCTGCCTCGTCTCCACCCTCCCGCAACTAGGCCCGCTGCAGACTACGCAGCTCCTCAATTTGCTCCTGTAGCATCAACATATGACGTGGACAGTGTGTGTGTGTCACAAAGATAGTCAAATCTATACCTGAATGAGTCTTTCCTTCAGTGAGTCCAAGGCCTGCTCTTTCTTTATCCCCATTGGTTCTCTCTGAATACGTAACTTCCGCTCCGAAAGCACACAAATGTGATTCTTAACCGTGTGTGTAACGCAACAAGAATGTAAGCATGTTTGTATGGGCTGTATATCGGTGTGTTTTTGTGTGTATTTAAGTGAGTGTGTCTTCCTGAACACACCTTGTCCCGGCTTAGCTGCTGAGTGCTGCGTCTCTGTGAGTCCAGCTCCTGCTGTGGTCGAATGATTGTCTGCAGAAACTGCTCTTTGAGGGCCTACAGGGTTTGGAATGCCTGGGCAGCAGTAGGACTGCAGCACAGCACCAATATAGAGCACAAGAACAAAATATTAGAATATACAGTACTATATACAAATTCATATGCTGATCAAGAATAGTGTGCTTCTATATGAATATGAGAATGTGTGAAAGAGTACCTGTGTGGGAGCTGAAGGGAGCGGTGTTCCCAGCAGGTGCTGCAGATCCTGACACTACCCCCAGCTCCTGGGCCCAGTGTCGTTCTGCTGCTCTAGCTTGGCTGTGGCCTGCTTGTGGATGTGGCCTGCTTGTGGCTGTGCTCCCCCTTGGCCTTGAGATAGAAGTCTCTTGGCCCCAGCTTTGATGCAACTGTACTGACCTCGCCTTATGCATGATAGCAGGGTGGTCAGGCCGTGGCTTGGGTGGTTAATGTCCTTGACAATCTTTTTGGCCTTCCTTTGACATCGGGTGCTGTAGGTGTCCTGGAGGGCAGGTAGTTTGTCCCCGGTGATGCGTTGGGCAGACCGTATCATCCTCTGGAGAGCCCCGAGGTTGCAGTGCAGTTGCCATACCAGGCAGGATGCTCTCAATTGTGCATCTGTAAAAGTTCAGCCTCCTGAGGATTTTCATCACACTGTCGGTGTGGGTGGACCATTTCAGATCGTCAGTGATGTGTACACAGAGGAACTTGAAGCTTTCCACCTGCTCCACTGCGATCCCATCAATGTGGAGAGGGCTGTGCTCCCTCTGCTGTTTTCTGAAGTCCACAATCAGCCCTTTTGTTTTGTTGACGTTGAGTGAGAAGTTATTTTCCTGGCACCACTCACCCTCACCTCCTCCCTATAGGCTGTCTTGTCATTGTTGGTAATCAGGCCTACTACTGATAACTCTTCTGTAAACTTGATGATTGAGTTGGAGGCGTGCATGGCCATGCATTCATGGGTGAACGGGGAGTACAGGAGGGGGCTGAGCATGCACCCTTGTGAGGCCCCTGTGTTGAGGATCAGCGAAGTGGAGGTGTTGTTTCCTACCTTTACCACCTGGGGGCGGACCGTCAGGAGGTCCAGAACCCAGTTGCACAGAGTGGGGTTTAGACCCAGGGCCCCAAGCATAATGATGAGCTAGGAGGGTACTATAGTGTTGAATGCTGAGCTATAGTCAATGAACATCATTCTTACATAGGTCCAGATGGGATAGGACAGTGTGCAGTGCGATGGCAATTTCATCGTCTGGATCTATTGGGGCGGTAAGCAAATTGAAGTGGGTCTAGGGTGTCAGGTTAGGTGGAGGTGATATGATCCTTAACTATCCTTTTAAAGCACTTCATGATGGCAGAAGTGAGTGCTACGGTCATTTAGTTCCGTTACCTTTGCTTTCTTGGGTACAAGAACAATGGTGGACAACTTGAAGCAAGTGTGGACAGCAGACTGGGATAGGGAGAGATTGAATATGTCCATAAACACTTCAGCCAGCTCCGCGCATGCTTTGAGGATGCGGCTAGGGATGTTGTCTGGGCCAGCAGCCTTGCAAGGGTTAACACGATTAAATGTCTTATTCACGACGGCAACAGAGAACAAGAGCCCACAGTCCTTGGTAGCGGGCTGCATCGGTGGCACGGTGTTATCCTCAAAGCGGGCGAAGAAGGTGTTTAGCTTGTCCGGAAGCAAGACGTCGGTGTCTGCAACGTGTCTGGTTTTCCCGTTGTAATCCGTGATTGTCTGTAGACCCTGTCTCATACATCTCGTGTCTGAGCAGGTGAATTACGATTCCACTGTACTGACATTTTGCCTGTTTGATTGCCTTACGGAGGGAATAACTACACTGTATTCGGCCATATTCCCAGTCACCTTGCCACTGTTAAATGTGGTGGTTCGTGCTTTCAGTTTTGCCTGAATGTTGACATCTATTCACTGTTTCTGGTTTGGGTAGGTTTTTATAGTCACAGTGGGTACAACATCTTCTATACATTTCTGTGTATTCGTCAATGTTATTTTCAGAGGCTACCCAGAATATATCACACTCTGCGTGATCAAAACAATCTTGAAGCATGGATTCCGATTGGTCAGACCAGCATTGAATAAACCTTAGCATGGGTACTTCCTGTTAGTGTCTTCCTATAGGAAGAGAGGAGCAAAATGGAGTCTGTCAATAGTCAGTGTCAAAACTCCAGGCACTCCTGGCAGAGACAGGAAGAGGCTGCAGTTACCGTTAGTGATGAATTCATTATTTAGCTTAAAGAATATCCTGGGTGTCTGGTAAATGACTAAACGTAAATATAACTGTAACCATGAAATAGCATAGATTGAATGAGCTAAATGAGTAGAGTACCTGCCAGGTATCTGGTGGTGGTTCTAGAAGCGTGGAACTGGAACAGGCCTCAGTGAGAACCGCTATACCAACATTGCTGTTGCTGGAAGGACCAGGGACTGACACTGGAACCAGTAGGAAAAGGCAGAAGCATCAGTGTCATCATGGAGGAACAAAATAAGTGAGAGCTCTTACAGTATAACAGTAACTTCTATGACTACTGTCCCCTTTACCCTCAGATGACTACCCAAAGCTCTGACACTAGACCCACTGCAGGAGGATTTCAGCCCTCTAACCTGTGGCTGGCTGGTAAAACACAAAGGACTGTGAGCATGATTATATTGACAGCTGTGTATCACCCCCTGGTGGAGTCACTAGATACCGAAGTGTCTGCTGTCCTTTCAGCCTCTTCCTGTCTATAGGGCTGTCCCAGGCTGTTATTCCTGTCTCTGGCCAGTCTTTGTATAGTCCTGTCTGGCAGCCCCACCACCACCATCTCAGTGCAAAGTCCTCGGTGCAGACACGGTCTAAAGGGGGGCACAGCTCTACTGCTAACCCTCCTCCTCCACAGGCATCAACCCCCAACAGCCTCTCCAGCGACACTGCTCCCTACACCCTCCTCTTCATCTTTCATCACTTCCACTGTCCTTTGCTCCTCTTCCTCCCGATCGGCGGGTTCCACCTGGCCTCCTGAGTTCTTCTCTGAGGCGAGAGGAGAGGTGAGAGAGACTAAACCAAGGTCCAGGTCAGAGGAGGGTAGATGCTTGGCCAGGTGGGTACAGTCAGGAGGGTAAGGGTAAAGGAGTCTCTGAAAACGACAGTGAGTTCTAATATCCAGTGGTCCTTTTTCTGAGGGTTCTCTCCTTAATGGTAACACTGTGGAGTTGGTTTCTCAGTTCTGGCACATTATTCTTGAACAATCCATAATCCTCACACTCTAAAAGGGATCACGTTATAATGTATGTAAGGACTGGATTAAGACAAGTTGAAGAGGACAATGTGTGTAGCATTTCTCACCTGAAGAAAGGTCCTTGGTCTCAGAGCGTACCAAGTCAAGACAAGAGATGGGGGTGTCGTAAGTACCACTCAAGATGTGCCGTGTTAAAATACAAATCAAATGCATTTTATAAAGCGCTTTTTACATCAGCAGTAGTCATAAAGTGTTTTTCAGATACCCAGCCTGAAACCCCAAAGAGCAAACAATGCAGATGTTGAAGCACAGTGGCTAGGAGAAACTCCCTTGAAAGGCAGGTAAGGATGAAAACTAGAGGAACCAGGCTCTGGGGGGTGGCCAGTTCTCTTCTGGCTGTGCCGGGTGGAGACTATAACAGTACATGGCTATTCAGGCCAGATCGTTCTTAAGACAACTACAGACAACAACATGCCTGGTTTGATGCAATCATGTTTTCTGGAGATACCCTCAATCCCATTGCTATGGCTCCACACCAGTGAACATTTAGCTACTCAAGTGGGTTCATAACAGTATGACTTTGTAGATAAACAGAACAAAAAGAAGATGAACCTTGAGGATGGTAGCAACACGCTGACCTGCAGGCGGCTCAGCTGGGCATTTGAACCTTTATTTAACTAGGCAAGTCAGTTAAGAACAAATCCATATTTACCATGGCGTCATGGCCGGATGTGATATAGCCTAGATTCGAACCAGGGACTGTAGTGACGCCTCGTGCACTGAGATGCAGTGCCTTAGAAAGGCTGCACCACTCGGGAGCCCAATCTATGGCATCTAGGAGGAGGTCACAGTGATCCTGTGGCAGAGGGGCATTGCTGTCTACACCAGGTCTGGGTGAGCAGAGAGTATATAGGGAACAGGAAGAGAAAAAGTCCAGAGAGAAAAGAACGAGTAGGAAGAAAGACTGATTGAAGTATCTATCTTAACTGATTGAAGTAACTATGGGCTTAGATAGGACATAATCTGACAAGTATAAAGAGGCTCATTCTTCAGCATCTCATTCTGTCCCTTCATGACTGCCATCGGCAACTTCCTGTGAAACACGTCACACACTCATAAATAGACACAACATTCTCTAATACCAAACAGCAAAGTGAGGTCGGTGGTGGTGAGTGGGGGTTGTTGTTGATCATAGGTTGCCCTGGAAACAAAACCTTTGCCAAGGGGCCTTCAGGCTGCTGATCTTCCTTTCAAAAAGTAGTCAATTGATTATGGTGCCACTATGGCCAGCTCATATGCAAATCTACACTTTGTAGTTCACAGTGATTGTGGAATTCCTTCCATTGAAGACTGAGTAGGAAAGCTGTCCATTAGGCTTACAATTTGGAAACACCATTATAAATTCCCAATGTTTTCAGAAAAATGATTAACCAGCTCTGAGTAGATATGATGCTGGTTCCATTCAAATTCACACACTCTCATGAACTCAATGCATGGGTGCATTTGATTGAAAATTGCACATAATGCGCAAACAAGACTATAATTTGACTTATACAATATCCGATATCTATACGTTTCACATTTACACTACACAGCCGGTAGTCCATGTCGTCAAAACAGAAGCAGCATATTTGGTTTCCTCTCATTATTTTAATTTAATCATAAATCCACACCTGCAATCCCAAACACAAATGAAACAAGACTAACTTTCTGGATGGTATGAAACAAAGTTGGTAGCTATGTTCTACACCTGCATTGCTTGCTGTTTGGGGTTTTAGGCTGGGTTTCTGTACAGCACTTTGAGATATCAGCTGATGTACGAAGGGCTATATAAATACATTTGATTTGAAAATGCTCATCCAGAAGCGGTGCTCCTAGTGGCCGGGGACTTAAATGCAGGCAAACTTTACCTTATTTCTATCAGTATGTCACATGTGCAACCAGAGGAAAAACAAACTCTAAACCACCTTTACTCCACACACCAAGACACAAAGCTCTCCCTCGCCCTCCATTTGGCAAATCTGACCATAATTATATCCTCCTGATTGCTGCTTACAAGCAAAACCTAAAGCAAGAAGTACCAGTGACTCGCAATAGGGAAGTTGTCAGATGATGCGCATGCTACGCTACAGGACTGTTTTGTTAGTACAGACTGGAATATGAGTATACCAGCTCAGTCACTGGTGTTGGGATTTGTTCCTTGTTCCTTGACAATCATTTGCTTATTGGTGAAATTAGCATTCAGACAATATCTTTAAGTAAATCAATCATTCATTTATTAATGCAATTGCAGACAGAAGTTGACAACGGCAACATAGCACGCAGGTTTCCGAGTAAGTTCTGCCAAATAGGAAAGGGTCCAAGTTGCTTTATTACGCTTGCAGTCAACCCCTAGTGATGTCACTGCCCACGTCAACACCTTCTACTCATGAGACCAAGCCCATGCACACACAGCTATACAAACGACTGTTCCAGTGTTATCTAAAGGCTCAGCAGGTAATTGTCCACTCCCCAAGTTAATTTATAGTGGTATGTCTGACTAGTCTCTTATTTCTTTCACTCCCCTGCAGGGTTCTGTGTCTATGAATCTTTTTAAGCCTTAAGGCGCTTTCTCACAGACACCCTGTTTTGACTGCAATAACTCACACATCTCTCAGACCTTTTCTTTATAAGAGGCAGAGACTAGAAAAGAATAGTGGAGCAATATTAAACCTTATAATGAATATATATATATATATTGTTAATCTGTAGTCTAGGACCCCATACATGTAGTGGGGGAAGGGTCTTATAGCCCTTCCCCTTCTATTAATACAACATAAGCATAATCAATTATTATAATACATCAAACATTTGGTGTAGCCCCTATCATGACCCCAAGGTGAACCCCGTCACCGGCTTCATCAATAAGTGCATTGACGTCATTGTCCCCACAATGACTGTACGTGCATATCCCAACCAGAAGCCATGGACTACAGACAAGAAGGGCTAAGATTGAATCCTACTACACCGGCTCTGATGCTCGTCGAATGTGGCAGAGCTTGCAAACTATTACGGACTACAAAGGGAAACCTAGATGCAAGCTTCCCAGTGACGCAAGCCTACCAGATGAGCTAAATTCCCTTTATGGTCGTTTCGAGGCAAGCAACACTGAAGCATGCATGAGAGCACCAGCTGTTCAGGACGACTGTGTGATCACACTCTCTGTAGCCCATGTGAGCAAGACCTTAAAAAAGGTCAACATTCACAAAGCCGCGGGACCAGACAGTTTACGAGGACATGTACTCAAAGCATGCGTAGACCAAATGGCAAGTGTCTTCACTGACATTTTCAACTTCTTCCTGGCTGAGTCTGTAATACTACATGTTTCAAGCAGACCACCATAGTCCCTGTGTCCAAGAAAGCAAAGGTAATCTGCCTGAATGATTACCGCCCTGTAGCACTCATATCTGTAGCCATGAAGTGCTTTGAAAGGCTAGTCATGGCTCACAACACCATCATCCCGGAAATTCTAGACCCACTCCAATTCACAATACCACCCCAACAGATCCACAGATGACGCAATATCAATCGCACTCCACACGGCCCTTTCCCACCTAGAAAAAAGGAACACCTATGTGAAAATGCTGTTCATTGACTACAGCTCAGCATTCAACACCATAGTGCCTACAAAGCTCATCACAAAGCTAAGGACCCTGGGACTAAACACCTCCCTTTGCAACTGGATCCTGGACTTCATGACGGACCGCCGTTGGTAAGGGTAGGCAACAACACATCTGCCACGCTGATCCTCAACACTGGGGCCCCTCAGGGGTGCATGCTTAGTCCCCTCCTGTACTCCCTGTTCACCCACGATTGCGTGGCCAAACACGACTCCAACACCATCATTAAGTTTGCTGATGACATAATAGTGTTAGGTCTGATCACAGACAACGGCGAGACAGCCTATAGGGAGGTCAGAGACCTGGCAATGTGTTGCCAAGACAACAACCTTTCCCTCAATGTGAGCAAGACAAAGGAGCTGATCGTGGACTACAGGAAAAGGCATTCCCTGGTGTCCACATCACCAACGAACTATCATGGTCCAAACACACCAAGACAGTCGTGAAGAGGGCACAACAACACCTTTTCCCCCCCGGTGACTGAAAAGATTTGGCATGGGTCCCCAGATCCTCAAAGTTCTACAGCTGCACCATCGAGAGCATCCTGACCGGTTGCATCACCGCCTGGTTTGGAAACTTCTCGGAATCTGACCCATAAGGCGCTACAGAGGGTAGTGCATACGGCCCAGAACATCACCTATATACAAGGCGGTGTCAGAGGAAGGCCCAAATAATTGTCAAAGACTCTAGTCACCCAAGTCATAGACTGCTCTCTCTTCTATCGCACGGCAAGTGGTACCGGGGCACCAAGTCTAGGACCAAAAGGCTCCTTAACAACTTCTACCCCCAAGCCATAAGACTGCTGAACAGTGAATCAAATGGCCACCCTGACTGTCTACATTGGCACACTGTTAGAGGAAATTATAGTTGAAATGATTAATTATGTATACATTATTGATTAGAACCATTTATTCTAATACTATTATGTTATGATATGAAAAGTATGAGTTTTTGGTTAAGCTGTTACTGAAAATGTAAGCAGAACTAATTAATTGTCTGTGCCTCTTGGGAAGTTTAAGGGGGAGAGATGTTATAGCTTTTCAGACAAGATAAGAATGTTTGGGTTATGTTCCATTAGGGGAGAAAAAGTATATCTTTTAGACAGTTTGGAATGTCTGTTTTATGAGGGGAGAAGAAGATCTCCAGGCCTGAGTATACTACGCTATTGTAAGGATGGGAGGGAGTGTGAAACTGATGACATCATTTTATGATCTCTCTTTAAAATGTAATGTTCTTTGTATTTTGGGTCAGTACTCATCAAGAATAAATGCTGAACTTGTTTTTAAGACTGGTCTCTTGTTAATTCATGCAAATGATAAACTTACAACTTATCATGAATTAGATAAGAGTGTGACTAATTGGTTTTGGCTGTAAAACAATAAGGAATTTAGAAATTCCTCTATCACACACCCCCACCCCCCCTTTCTTTATACACTGCTGCTACTCACCGTTTATTATCTATGCATAGTCGCTTCACCCCCACCTACATGTACAAATTACCTCAACTAACCTGTACCCCCGCACACTGACTCGGTACCGGTACCCCCTGTATACAGCCTCGTTATTATTTTAATGTGTTATTTTATTTTTTTCTCTCATTTATTTAGTAAAAATGTTATTAACTCTATTTTTTTAAACTGCATTGTTGGTTAAGTGTAAGGTCTAAACCTGTTGTATTCTGCACAAATTTCATTTTGATTTCATAATGTCTTCTTGGCATGTCTCTAATGTAAGACTAGACTGGTGATTGTGTGTTGCAACCCTCACCTTCAATTTCTCATGTCTCTTCTACCCACATTTTCTGAAATCAAACATTTTCTCAGTAGTATTCACTTTGCAAAAAAGACTCCCAACAATTTAAGCTCAAAATGAGTAGAAGGCCACACACAGATCAAATTGAACAGACACACATCCAGTTGCAACAGAAACAACTTTATCATCTCCTTTTTGTCATTGTATCTTTCCTTTAAAGACAATGTCACATGTGTAGAAATGAAGGGAAAAGAAACACAATTAAAAAGGAACACCAACCCCAATTGGAAACACAGGTGCATATGTGTCCGTGTGTCGAATATGTGTGTGAGAGTGAGGTTGAAGTGAGAATGGTAAAAGGCAGGACCCCTGCTCACGTCTGTCCTTCCACCCACCCCTTCAGTACCAGGCATCAAGTGATTTAGGTCACACAAGCTCTTAGTGTATTAGAACAAGGCCAAACAGCACAGAGTCCACAAACCAGCAGGGTTTCATTCAGATGAGGTATCTCCCGATCTTCATTACAATACTCCTGCCACAGAGCAGCACACAACAAAAGACACATGTACAGTATCAGTCAAAGGTTTGGACAAACCTACTCATATTTCTTTATTTTTACTATTTTCTACATTGTTGAATATTAGTGAAGACATCAGAACTATGAAATAACACATGGAATCCTGTAGTAACCAAAAAAGTGTTAAACAAATCAAAATATATTTTATATTTGAGGTTCTTCAAAGTAGCCACCCTTTGCCTTGAAGACAGCTTTGCACACTCAACCAGCTTCACTTGGAATACTTCCCCAACAGTCTTGAAATATTTCCCACATATGCGGAGTACTTGTTGGCTGCTTTTCATTCACTCTACGGTCTAACTCATCTCAAACCATCTCAATTGGGTTGAGGTTGGGTGATTGTGGAGGCCAGGTCATCTGATGCAGCACTCCCATCACTCTCCTTCATGGTCAAATAGCCCTTACACAGCCTAGAGGTGTGTTGGGTCATTGTCCTTTTGATAACAAATGATAGTCCCACTAAGCGCAAAACAGATGGGATGGCGTATCGCTGCAGAATGCTGTGGTAGCCATGCTGGTTAAGCGTGCCTTGAATTCTAAATAAATCACAGACAGTGTCTCCTCTGAACAGTTGATGTTGAGATCTGTCTGTTACTTGAACTCTGTGAAGCATTTATTTGGGCTACAATTTCTGAGGCTGGTAACACTAATGAACTTAACTTTTAATAAAGCACACCTGTTAATTGAAATGCATTCCAGGTGACTACCTCATGAAGCTGGTTTAGAGCATGCAAAGAGTGTGCAAAGCTGTCATCAAGGCCAAAGGGATTTGTTTAACACATTTTTGGTTACTACATGATTCCATATGTGTTATTTCATACTTTTTTTCTACATTGTTGAATAAAACTAAAAATGAAGAAAAACCCTTGAATGAGTAGGTGTGTCCAAACTATTGCCTGGTGCTGCACATCTTAGATATACACACATTTTATTGCACATACATACAAATAGTCTGTATAGAAAGACAAAAAAAATACAACAAAAACAAAGCATTGATATTAAAGCGAAATCAAACCATTATGTGTTGTTGGGTGAAAAAAAACAAAGTGCCTTTCATTAGGAAGGCAGGCAAATAGTATTTTAGGCTTCAGTACCATCTGCACTGACACTTCAGTTGTTTCGTATTTCCTTTCTGCACAGAGCAGAGATGACCATCTTTTATAACCCAATTTTTCATTCTTTTTTTATTTTTTATTTAACCTTTTATTTAACTAGGCAAGTCAGTTAAAAACAAATTCTTATTTACAATAACGGTCTGCTGGGGAACAGTGGGTTAACTGCCTTGTTCAGGGGCAGAACGACAGATTTTTACCTTGTCAGCTCAGGGATTCGATCCAGCAACTTTTCAGTTACTGTCCCAACACTCTAACCACTAGGCTACCTGCCATGAATGAATAAGTCATCTAATCAGTCTCTTACACGTGCTGGCTATCAACACACACACACCCATTTTTGAGATCACGTCATTTAGATATTCAAAATAAATGGATTAAAATGTATGATGTGTTTATATTATCATTCAAAATATATGTATTTTAATATATAAAAATCACTATGTTTCAAACCCAACATATTCAACTAAATCTATAAGGAGTTGATCATTGAGAAAAAACAGTAATACTTGACCTGCACATCCTATACTTTCTTCCCCACATTTCAATACTGTTTGTCACCCAGTAATACTGTACATGACAGTATAGTATTATCTATACAATGGCACATTTACAATACAGCAAAACTAAAACCCCTTACTGGGATTGTGTCCAGTTTAGTTCATTCCAATGTGGGGAACCATGTCATCCTATTTTACACCTTGATTTGTTCCACTAATAAGGTACTGTTCTCGCCAATGTGGGCAGTACTTATACATGTGCTTGTCTGCATGTGTGTGTGTATGTTTGTTATAGTTATGTGACTAATGTATGAGTGCCTCTGTGTCTGCTGAAAGGTAATGGGTACAAAGTGGATAGACTGGAACCAAAAATAAATAGTGCAGAAAATGAAGGCTGTTGTTCAGGGGGTTAAAGAGAATAAGTGCCTGGACAGAATGTGCTTGTAACAATCACTAGTCACTAATTCTCTAAACCTTTTAGGCTTGATATTACAGGCTTCAGGTGGAGGAGGGTAGTTGAACTGAAAAACAGTTGGGAGCATGAAAAAAAAACATTTTAAAACGTATGCACTTACTACTCACTCTGTAAGTCGCTCTGGATAAGAGCATCTGCTAAATTACGAAAATGTAATTGGGGTAGAATTTCATTCAGCACTTGACAGTTTCTATACTGAACAAAAATATAAATGAAACACGTAACATTTTTTACGTTATAGTTCATATAAGGAAATCAGTCAATTGAAATAAATGGTTTACGCCCTCAACTATGGATTTCACATGACTGGGCAGGGCCGCAACTATGGCTAGGCCTGGCAAGGTATAAGCCCAACCACTTGGGAGCCAGGCCCAGCCAATCAGAACGAGTTTTCCCCCACAAAAATGCCTTTATTACAGACAGAAATACTCCTCAGTTTCATCAGCTGTCTGGAAGCCAGATGTGGAGATCCTGGGCTGGTGTGGTCTGCGGTTGTGAGGCTGGTTGGACATACTGCCAAATTCTCTAAAACGAGGCTGAGGCGGCTTATGGTAGAGAAATTAACATTAAATCCTCTGGCAACAGTTCTGGTGGACATTCCTGCAGTCAGCATGCCAATTGCATGCACGCTCAAAACTTGAGACATCTGTGGCATTGTGCTGTGTGACAAAACTGCACATTTTAGAGTGGCCTTTTATTGTCCCCAGAACAAGGTGCGCCTGTGTAATGATCATGCTGTTTAATCAGCATCTTGTTATGTCACACCTATCAGGTGGATGGATTTACTTGGCAAAGGAGAAATGCTCACTATCAGAGATGTAAATAAATTTGTGCACAACATTTTTGAGAAATACGCTTTTTGTGCGTATGTAACATTTCTCCGCTCTTTTATTTCAGCTCATGAAACCAACACTTTACATGTTGCATTTATATTTTTGTTCAGTATAGTTTGCATGCTATGTTTATCACATCACTCCCAGCAACCCCTCTAGCTCAATATGTTGGGTTGAGAATGGTATTCTGTGAGTCTTCCACTGTCCTCCAGAGCACATGCCAGATCCCTGTAGCTGCCCTCAGAAACCTTAAGGGCCACATCAGAATGTGATTGTTTGTTTGTGAACTTTAAATCTAAACCAAGTAAACACTATGCCAGTATCAATAACTTTGTATAAAAATTATGTTCAGTGTGTAAGTAAGTCTCTTTTAATATAAAACATTAAATATGCAACCAAACCGTGGGCACTAGTTAGAATCAACTTCTAACTGGCTGGATCAATTTGGATTAAAAGGTACATTTTACAGTACATTTTAATTAAATCTTCAGATTTCAACTACACACAACTTATTATTCAGATTATTATAACTCTTCGTTTTATAATCATATTATTGTCTTGGTATTATCTTATCACAAAATATACACACAGAAGGCCAGACAGTGGGTACAATACTTCCAGCCCAAATTCTACATTCCTAACAGTAATTACAAAATAATCATCTCCCCTAAGACATGAAGTGCACAAGTCAGGGGACTTCTCCCTTATTCAGTTTCTTAAAGGCAAAAGACTGACAGTGTCTTCACCAGCTGATCCCAGATCAGCCTGTCCACAGCTCTTCAACACTGGGATTCAGGACCAGGTTTAAGCTCAGGTGAACCTGGATCAGTGCCTGGGAGTCAGTGTCCCCACTAGCAGCCCTCCCTGGCTGCAGCTCACTGAATAGTGGTGTGCTATGGAAGGCCTGAGCAGCATGCTGTCTGTCTGTAGTAAGATGCCAATATGCTGTCAGTAGCCACCATGGGCTTTCTTCAGCGCTATAGCAACATCAGACAGTTCTGTATAAATGCATCTACAGGTCCAGAGCAGACTGATCTGTCATGTAGGCTGTAGAACTATACACCGTGGTGTAGAATTCACACTCTGTCTAGATATTAATGTGTGGGATGATGGATTAGTTTTAGGGATGAGTAATTGGTGTGTAGGTTCTAGCTACAATACCCTTTATATCCTGTAAATGACTCACTGCACGATATAAGTGTTATATGTGTTTCAATGGTAAAGCACCAAAGGACTGGGTGTGTGCAGTGCACAGGCTGAAGACTCCTCAACATCAACACAGATATGGATTAGGCTGTGGAAACCTACAGTGAAAAGTGCTCATTTACCTCCATAGATACAGCTTCAATTACCAGTGGAGTGAAAATGGGACAGTGTTTGGATGGTAATATATCATAACATACCTAGTTTGTGTGAGGAAAAGTACTCTGGTTGTGTGGTTCTCTCTGAATGAACTCCGTCCGAGAGCAACTCCAGACAGGTCGTTCAATACGGGCCTCAATCAACTGTTTACATTATTATATTTGCCTAGTTAAATAAAGGTTACATGTATTTAACTATCACAGTCCCTATAGCTGCTGCTAACAACAAAGGAAGCAGCCTTGGGACCATGTCACTCAACATCTAATATGGTTATACTGTATGTACAGAGCCGTGAAGAAGTATTTGCCCCCTTTCTGATTTTCTCTATTTTTGATACAGAATGTTATCAGATCTTCAACCAAAACCCAAGTTTATAAATAACAAATGAATGCTTATTTTATGTATTTAATTAAAGTTATGCAACACCCAATTTCCCTGTGTGGAAAAGTAATTGCCCCCTTACACTCAATAACTGGTTGTGCCACCTTTAGCTGCACTGACTCCAACCAAACACTTCCTGTAGTTGTTCATCAGTCTCTCACGTCGCTGTGGAGGAGCTTTGGCCCACTCTTGCATGCAGAACTGCTTTAACTCAGCGACATTTGTGGGTTTTCAAGCTTGAACTGCTCGTTTCAAGTCCTACCACAACATCTCAATTGGGATTAGGTCTGGACTTTGACTAGGTCTTTCCAAAACATCAATGTTTTTTATTACATTTTTTGAGCTATTTTCATGTAGATTTGATTGTGTCTTTCGGATCATTCATTGTCTTGCTGCATGACATTCTTCTGTAGAATTCTCTGATAGAGAGCAAAATTCATGGTTCCTTCTATTAAGGCAAGTCGATCAGGTCCTGAGGCAGCAAAGCATCCCCAAACTATCACACTACCACCACCATGCTTGACCATTGGTATGAGGTTCTTGCTGTGGAATGCAGTGTTTGGTTTCCGCCAGGCATAATGGGACATATGTCGTGCCAAAAAGCACCTGATCAACAGGAATCTTCGAAGAATGTACTATGGGCAGATGATTAAAAGGTATAACTTTTTGGATGTTGTGGCAGTTCATGCTTGAAAATCCACAAATTTCGCTGAGTTACAGCAGTTCTGCATGGAAGGATGGGCCAAAACTCCTCCACAGCGACGTGAGAGACTGATGAACAACTACAGGAAGTAATTGGTTGGAGTCATTGCAGCTTAAGGTGGCACAACCAGTTATTGAGTGTAAGGGGGCAATTACTTTTTCACACAGGGGCATTGGATGTTGCACCTTAAACTTTGTTTAATGAAATGAGTATGTAATTGTTGTGTTATTTGTTAACTCAGGTTCCCTTTATCTAATATTAGGTTTTGGTTGAAGATCTGATTACATTCTGTATCAAAACTATGCAAAAGTAGAGACAATTTGAAAGGGGAAAATACTTTTTCAGGGCAATGTAGGTCTAAACCTGGTTCCTCCTGCAATAGAGAAAAGAACAGAGTGCATTTAAGTTGTTTACCAGGCACAGACATAGATGGAGAAGTAATTGAAGCTTTGGAGTCTGTACCTACTGCACATTCTCAATACCAGTTAATAAAATAGGGGTCAAAATAAATGTCCAACCTTTTGGGGGCCATAAGAGAGATTTGGTTGGGTCAAATACACTGCATTTCAAACAGTCAGCAATAATCAAATTAATTCAGGGCTTGTGATATTATACCCAGGCTAAATATATAAAGTCTTTCACAACTATAAGACCCACTAATAATTGAATTATTTGATCAAAATAGTTTAAATCAGTTTTTTTGCAAGAATCACTTCTCTGGCTTTCAAGTCGGTCTATGAAAATGGCATTTTCGTTACAAATTTAACCAGAACCATGCATAACGCACATCCACTAAATGACTAACTTCTTGTAGCAGGCATTATCGAAAACTAACACAGGTCTCATAAGCACGTGCTAGTGAGTAGCCAGCTAATCTTAATCTATTAAGTTTAGCAAACTTGGATATATTTGCTAGCTAACAAGGCATAACAGTTGAACTGTTATGAGCACACCCTTTCATTTGAACAGCATGCTAGCCTGCCCACTTTGTTGAAATCAAGTGGCCTACCGTATTTCCCCGAATGAAAACGAGTTGCCCATTCCTTATATAATTGCGTTTTGTGTTTTATAAATGTGCATTAAGCATAGACTAGACAGCTAGTATAACAGTCTTTGGCTAAAATGCTACTAGTGGAACGTGATACCGCACGGCAAACTGAGCATTCATTTTCCAGAATCAATGTTCATTGATACTCCTGTTTTAGTAGTGATTGCGCTGCGATCAATTTGAATATTTGAGACATAAAAAGGGTATGATTAGAAATGTTAACGTGTCCTCTATTACAGTACAATTATGTCCCAATGTGTTTCTGTGTCCATATGATCGATTTTGTGGGACCAAAGCTCAAATGCATATAGCGAGTTGAAACCTCTTGTCAGAGAGGAATTAGTGATCTCTCAGCTTTGTTGTAAGTGGAAAGGGGAGGGTCTTGGTATGTGTGTGTGTGTGCGTGTGCGTGTGTGTGTGTAAACAGAGAGGAAGAGGCGAAGCAAGAGTTTTCGCTCTCGCCAAAATCGGTCCTCCCAAAGAAAATGCGGTTCTATGGTCTTATTTTGGACCTAAGCTTGTCGCCTGCCTTCCTGCCTTTGCAAAAACTAATCCCATTGTCAGGGCGGAGACATGAGCATTTCATCATTCTATCCAGTACTCTGGTGTAAATGGGAAGGTGCACGCACACAGCACAGGAGTGAAGGAGACGAGACCAGAAAGAGATGAGAACAAGCGGACATAAACGCTCATAAAATCAAAAAATATTCTTGTGATACAGGCATTTGGAATATTGCGCAAAAACATACATTCAAATTAATCTAATTAATTCGATATATCGCCCAGCCCTATCCCCCACTTAACGGTGAAGAGACAAATGTTCTTTTTAAAGTTAATTTCCTGCAATTCTACACATTTTCCCATGGGGCAGAGAGAAAATGTTGCAGTTTAACAGCACATTTCAAGCAATTCTACCCATTTTGCCATGGGGTGGATAGAAATCTTTTCAGTTTGAATGCCATGTTAATATGATATCTGAGTGAGAATGAGTGAGACTAACAAAATCAAATGGGGGGCCCCTTGGAAGTCAGGGCCCCTGGGCAAATGCCTTGTGTGCCCAGTCAGTATTCGACCATGATTACTATAAGTTTGGTAGCTTGTCTAGCCAGCTATCTATCTAAAATTGCTAGCTGACATGGCTAATTGAGTGACTGTCAGTGACTGACATAAAAAGTTAAAAACTGCTGATGCACAACCACATTTTGAAATTGCACCTGGTGTATTCTACTATTATTTATCTCATTAGTAAATTGAGACCCTGACTGAGTTCCTAAAAATAAATATATAAATGGCTAAAATGGGTATCGTTATATATATATGTGTGTGTGTGTGTGTGTGTATTTTCTACATTGAATAATAGTGAAGACATCAAAGCTATGAAATAACACATATGGAATCATGTAGTAAC
The DNA here is from genome assembly GCF_023373465.1 of Oncorhynchus keta. NCBI lineage: Eukaryota > Metazoa > Chordata > Actinopteri > Salmoniformes > Salmonidae > Oncorhynchus > Oncorhynchus keta. The sequence goes on from NC_068445.1 coordinate 20,761,644, forward strand.
CAAAAGTGTTAAACAAATCCATATATATATATATTTCAGATTCTTCAAAGTAGCCACCCTTTGCCTCAATGACAGCTTTGCACAGTCTTGGCATTCTCTCAACCAGCTTCATAAGGTAGTCACCTGGAATGCATTTCAATTAACAGGTGTGCCTTGTTAAAAGTACATTTATGGACTTTCTTTCCTTCTTAATGCGTTTGAGCCAATCAGTTGTGTTGTGACATGGTAGGGGTGGTATACAGAAGACAGTCCTATTTGGTAAAATACCAAGTTCATATTATGGAAAGATCAAATAAGAAAAGAGAAACGACAGTCCACCATTACTTTAAGACACGAAGGCCAATCGATCTGGAAAATTTCAAGAACTTTGAAAGTTTCTTCAAGTGCAGTTGCAAAAATCCTCAAGCGCTATGATGAAACTGGCTCTCATGAGGACCGCCACAGGAAAGAAAGACCCGGAGTTACCTCTGCTGCAGAGGATAAATTCATTCGAATTAACAGATTGCAACCCAAATAAATAATTGAGTTCAAGTAACAGACACATCTCAACATCAACTGTTCAGAGGAGACTGTGTGCATCAGGCCTTCATGGTTGAGTTGCTGCAAAGAAACCACTACTAAAGGACACCAATAAGAAGAAGAGACTTGCTTGGACCAAGAAACATGAGCAATGGGCATTAGATCTGTCCATTGGTCTGATGAGTACAAATTTGCAATTTTTGGTTCCAACCGCTGTCTTTGTGAGACGCAGAGTAGGTGAACAGATGATCTCTGCATTTGTGGTTCCCACTGTAAAGCATGGATGAGGTGGTGTGATGGCGTGGGGGTGATTTGCTGGTGACACTGTCATTTATTTAGAATTCAAGGCACACTTAACCAGCACGGCTACCACAGCTTTCTGCAGCGATACGCCATCCCATCTGGTTTGGGCTTAGTGGGACTATCATTTCCTTTTCAAAAGGACAATGACCCAAAACACACCTCCAGGCTGTGTAAGGGCTATTTGACCAAGAAGAGTGTTGGAGTGCTGCATCAGATGACCTGGCCTCCACAATCACCCGACCTCAACCCAATTGAGATGGTTTGAGATGAGTTGAAACGCAGAGTGAAGGAAAAGCAGCCAACAAATGCTCAGCGTGTGGGAACTCCTTCAAGACTGTTGGAAAAGCATTCCAGGTGAAGCTGTTTGAGAGAACGCCAAGAGTGTACAAAGCTGTCATCAAGGCAAAGGCTACTTTGAAGAATCTCAAATCTCAAATATATTTGGATTTGTTTAACCCTTTTTTGGTTACTACATGATACCATATGTCTTATTTCATTGTTTTGATGTCTTCACTATTATTTTACAATGTAGAAAATAGTAAAACATAAAGAAAAACCCTTTATTGAGTAGGTGTGTCCAAACTTTTGACTGGTAGTTTGTGTGTATATATATATATATATATATATATATATATATATATATATATATATATATATATATACACAGATTATTACATACATACATACACTGTCTTTCTATAAACTTCTGAAGCATTATTTTTGTCTCTCTGTCTGTCCGTCCATCTGTCCGTTAGACAGGATGGACTTCATCTCATCCCAGTATACAAGTGGAGGAGAGGAGAACTGATTTAGATGGGTTGCTGTTCAATCACTAAAACCCCTAGAAACAGATGTGCTGAGCAGAGGAAAGGTGCATTGTGGGTAGCGTGTGTGGAGCACCTGATTCTTTTGGAAGTCTCTATGGGGCCCCTTTTCTATGGTATTCAATCTCCCATCTCTCTCACACACCCCCACACAGCTCAGTGTTAGGTCAGGGTAGGATCTAGAAAAGGTCCCTTCTCTCCCTTGACTCTGTAAAAAATATGACCTCTGTGTGTACATGGGGAGGTACACTGTGTTGTGAGTGTGTGAGACATTCACATTCTCATGCACACAGAGGTCCACATCCAGACCCAGACCCCCATTCATCCAGGGCCAGTGGTGGAGCAGTCTCCTGGGCCTGGGTGGGTCCAGTGATTGGGTAGGATGGGTCTGGTCTCGGCTTAGAAGATTTCAGAGCACATACTCCAGTCCTGACTGTCCTTAGCCTCCCAGTATCCACCCTTGTACACAAAGGTTGTCTCCCCAGTGATGGCGTTCTTCCTCTTGTGGAACCACTGTGGCTGGAAGCCCTCATACTCTCGACCTGGGGAAGAGACACAAGCGTCACTCAAATTAAGGGCTCGGGGAGTTATTCTGTATGGTTTACTGTCAGTCCCACACATTAGACACCTCTATGTCTGTCTGAAACAGTACAGGCATAGTAAGGCCAAGTCAAGTCTGAATGAAAAGGGCATATGGCAGCAGCACCGGGTCATAGTCTGGACCAGTGGGTACAAGGGAGAAGCAGTCAGCATGCAGACCCCATACAAAGAACGCCTTCCAGGTCATCTTTATTGCAGTCATGATTATCAGCTTTTTCCATATTTGTAACTTTGCAAAATTCTGAAGCTTTTTGTGCAAAAATGATGCAGAAGAGCTAATCCATGCTTTCATCACTTCTAGATTAGACTACTGCAATGCTCGATTCTCCAGCTACCCGGATAAAGCACTAAATAAACTTCAGTTAGTGCTAAAAACTGCTGCTAGAATCTTGACTAGAAGCCCAACATTTGATCATATTCTTCCAGTGCTAACCTCTACACTGGCTTCCTGTTAAGACAAGGGCTGATTTCCAGGTTTTTACTGCGAACCTACAAAGCATTACATGGACTTGCTCCTACCTATCTCTCCGATTTGGTCCTGCCATACATACAGTTGAAGTCAGAAGTTTACATACACTTTAGCCAATTACATTTAGACTCAGTTTTTTGCAATTCCTGACATTTAATCCTAGTAAAAATTCCGTCTTAGGTTAGGATCACCACTTTATTTTAAGGATGTTAAATGTCAGAATAATAGTAGAGAGAATTATTTATTTAAGCTTTTATTTGTTTCATCACATTCCCAGTGGGTCAGAAGTTTACATACACTCAATTAGTATTTGGTAGCATTGCCTTTAAATAGTTTAACTTGGGTCAAACGTTTTGGGTAGCCTTCCACATGCTTCCCACAATAAATTGGGTGAATTTTGGCCCATTCCTCCTGACAGAGCTGGTGTAACTGAGTCAGGTTTGTAGGCCTCCTTGTTCACACACGCTTTTTCACTTTTGCCCACACGTCCTCTATAGGATTGAGGTCAGGGCTTTGTGATGGCCACTCCAATACCTTGACTTCGTTGTCCTTAAGCCATTTTGCCACAACTTTGGAAGTATGCTTGGGGTCAATGTCTATTTGGAAGACCCATTTGCGACCAAGCTTTAACATCCTGACTGATGTTTTGAGATGATGTGTATATATTGAAGCAACATTTTCAATTCCTCCTGATGCCATCTATTTTGTGAAGTGCACCAGTCCCTCCTGCAGCAAAACACCCCCACAACATGATGCTGCCACCCCCGGGCTTAATGGTTGGGATGGTGTTCTTCGGCTTGCAAGCCTTCCCCTGTTTCCTCCAAGCATAACGATGGTCATTATGGCCAAATAGTCCTATTTTTGTTTCATCAGACCAGAGGACATTTCTCCAAAAAGTACGATCTACGTCCCCATGTGCAGCTGTTTGTACAGATGAACATGGTACGTTCAGCCATTTGGAAATTGCTCCCAAGGATGAACCAGACTGTACAGACTGTCATTGTACAGATGAACGTTTCCAAGGATGAACAATTTTTTCTGAGGTCTTGGCTGATTTCTTTTGATTTTCCCATGATGTCAAGCAAAGAGGTTTGAAGGTAGCCAGGTACACCTCCAATTTACTCAAATGATGTCAATTAGTCTATCAGAAGCTTCCAAAGCCATGACATCATTTTCTGGATTTTTCCAAGCTGTTTAACTTACTGTATTTTAATTTAATTTTACCTTTATTTTCAATGACGGCCTGGGAACAGTGGGTTAACTGCCTGTTCAGGGGCAGAACGACAGATTTGTACCTTGTCAGCTTGGGGGTTTGAACTCGCAACCTTCCAGGTTACTAGTCCAACGCTCTAACCACTAGGCTACGCTGCCGCCTAGTGGTATTTCACTTATAACTTAGTGTACATAAGCCTTTGACCCACTGGAATTGTGAGACAGTGAATTATAAGTGAAATAATCTGTTGGAAAAACGACTTGTGTCATGCACAAAGTAGATGTCCTAACCGACTTGCCAAAACTATAGCTTGTTAACAAGAAATTTGTGGAGTGGTTGAAAAAAAAGTTTTAATGACTCCAACCTAAGTGTATGTAAACTTCTGACTTCAGCTGTACCTACACGTACGCTACGGTCACAAGACGCAGGCCTCCTTATTGTCCCTAGAATGTCTAAGCAAACAGCTGGAGGTAGGGCTTTCTCCTATAGAGCTACATTTTTATTGAATGGTCTACCTATCCATGTGAGAGACGCAGACTCGGTCTCAACCTTTAAGTCTTTACTGAAGACTCATCTCTAAGTGTAGTCTGGCCCAGGGGTGTGAAGGTGAATGACAAGGCACTGGAGTAACGAACTGCCCTTGCTGTCTCTGCCTGGCCGCCTCCCCTCTCGCCACTGGGATTCTCTGCCTCTGACTCTACTACGGGGGCTGAGTCACTTTGTTGCCGTCCCTATGAGGGGTGCATCAGTTGAGTGGGTTTAGTCACAGACATGATCTTCCTGTCTGGTTTTGTGCCCCCTTTGGGCTCGTATAGTAGAGGAGATCTTTGTGGGCTATACTCAGCCTTGTCTCAGGGTAGTGAGTTGGTGGTCTGTTGATATCCCTCTAGTGGTGTGGGGGCTGTGTACTGGGGACAGTGCTTTGGCAAATTAGCTGGGGTTATATCCTGCCTGGTTGGCCCTTTCCGAGGGTATCGTCAGATGGGGCCACAGTGTCCCCCAACCCCAACTGTCTCAGTATCTTTGCTGCAATAGTCTATGTGGCTGGGGGCTAGGGTCAGTCTGTTATATCTGGTGTAATTATCCTGTCTTATCTGGTGTCCTGTGTGAATTTAAGTATGCTCCCCCTAATTCTCTCTCTCTCTCCCCCCCTAGAGGACCAGAGCCCTTGGACCATGCCTCAGGACTTTCTGGCCTGACGACTCCTGGCTGTCCCCAGTCCACCTGGTTCTGCTGCTGCTCCAGTTTCAATTGTTCTGCCTACCGCACCCGCTGTCTCGACCTCTGAATGCTTGGCTATGAAAAGCCAACTGACATTTACTTCTTAGATACTGACCTGGTGCACCCTCTACATACACTGTGATTATTATTTGACCCTGCTGGTCATCTATGAACGTTTGAACATGTTGAACAACAACCTGGTCTTAAATGGCCATGTACTCTTATAATCTCCCCTTCGCACAGCCAGAAGAGGACTGACCACCCCTCAGAGCCTGGTCCCTCTGTAGGTTTCTCCCTAGGTTCCAGCCTTTCTAGAGAGTTTTTCCTAGCAACTGTGCTTCTACATCTGCATTGCTTGCTGTTTGGGTTTTTAGGCTGGGTTTCTTTCACTTTCTGACATTTGCTGATATATATATTTTTTTATATATTATATATATATAAAAAGGGTTTTATAAATACATTTGATTTGATCTGAGATGTGCAGCGTGACTGCAAAAAAGACAACCTGGAACGCTGTCATAACCACACAGCAGTGGCATAACGTAACTAAGTAAAAAATACTTTGAAGTACTACTGAAGTCGTTTTTTGGGGGATCTGTACTTTACCACTTTTACTCCACTACATTCCGAAAGAAAATATGTGCTTTTTACTCCCATACATTTTCCCTGATGCCTGAAAGTACTTGTTACATTTAGAATGCTCAGGCAGGAGGACATCAATATGGTCCAATTCACACACCTATCAATAGAACGCCTTGTCATCCCTACTGTCTCTGATCTGGTGGACTAAACACAAATACTTTGTATATTATGTCTGAGAGTTGGACTGTGCCCCTGGCTCTCTTTAAAAATAAAATGTTTTTTTTAAAGAGACAATCGTGCCATCTAGTTTGCCGAAAATAAGGAATTTGATGTCTAGCTTTTACTTTGACTCATTTATGAAAATGAAGTACTTTTTCCACCGCTGTACATTTTAAACCAGATACTATTACACTTTTACTCAAGTAGTATATTACTGGGTGACATTCACTTTTACTTGAGTCATCTTCTATTAAGGTACACTACAAAAAGTATGTGGACACTTGCTCGATGAACATCTTATTCCAAAATCATTAATATAGAGTTGCACCCCCTTTTCTGCTATAACAGCCTCCACTCAGCTGGGAAGGCTTTCCACTAGATGTTGGAACATTGCGGCATAGACTTGCTTCCATTCAGCCCCAAGAGCATTAGTTCGGTCGGGCACTGATGTTGGGCGATTAGGCCCTATTCGCAGCGTTCAAATTCATCCCAGAGGTGTTCGATGGGGTTAAGGTAAGGGCTCTGTGCAGGCCAGTCAAGTTCTTACACCGATCTCGACAAACCATTTCTGTATGACCTCGCTTTGTGCATGGGGGTACTGTCATAGTGAAACAGGAAAGGGCCTTCCTCAGAATCGTCTAGGATGTCATTGTATGCTGTAGCGTTAAGATCTCCCTTCACTGGAACTAAGGGGCCTAGCCCGAACCATGAAAAACCGCCCCAGACCAATATTCCTCCTCCACCAAACTTTACATTTGGCGCTATGCATTGGGGCAGGTAGCGTTTTGTCCGTCGGACTGCCAGATGGTGAAGCGTGATTCATCACTCCAGAAAACGTGCAACGCACTACAGCACTCGCCAGTCCCGTTCCGTGAGCTTGTGTGGCCTACCACATCGTGGCTGATTCGTTGTTGCGCCTAGACTTTTTCACATCACAATAACAGCACTTACAGTTGACCGGGGTAGCTCTAGCAGGGCAGAAATTTTAAGAATTGACTTGTTGGAAAGGCGGCATCCTATGACGGTGCCACGTTGAAAGTCCCTGAGCTCTTCAATAAGGCCATTCTACTGCCACTGTTTGTCTTTGGAGATTGCATGGCTGTGTGCTCTATTTTATACACCTGTCAGCAACGGTGTGGCTGAAATAGCCAAATCCACAAATTTGAAGGGGTGTCCACATACTTTGTATATATTGTGTATCTTTACTTTTACTTAAGTATGACAACTGGGTACTTTTTCCACCACAAATGGGAGGGTCAACATAAAAATATGGGGGTGGGGGAGGGTGATGCACAACAGGGCCAGGCCAGCCCCACTCACCAGAGTCATCATAATCACACTCTGACCACCAACAGAGGAAGGAAAAGAGAGACGTGTCATGGGTACATCAAATACAGCCTACAATAGGTCACAGCGCTACACAGAGTGTTGGACTATAACAATGTTACCAGGATTAGAAGAGTCTGTTGTGTCCTCTCTCTACAATCTTCCCCTAGTAGCCTTCAGTAGCTCTTCACTTCAATCCTAATCTGTTCTTTTCCTCTACTTGACCTGTCATTACCCCTCCATTTGTCGTGAGGCTCACTTCAGGTAATACTGTTATTCTCATAATAATTGACATAAAGGTCATGGGACCTGGAGGAATGATTCAAAGTTATGTGACTGAAGAAAATACCTTTATAGAAATCCCTCAATCAATCCAGCCCTACTTCTGGAATGTCTGAAGTGTCCTCTCTCCCCACTTCTCCACCCAGCCCCTTTCTATCAGTCTTTTTCTTTATCAACTCTACCTTTACCTTTCTCTCCACCCTGCCCACTTTCTCGATGTCTTACCGTTGTCCAGTGCATCTGTGGCCTCTGCCTCTCTCCTCCTCCTCACAGCTCTCTGTTTCTCCTCTAATCTCTGTTTCTCAGAGTTGGCCTCGTCCCATCTCCCCGCTTCCATCAGCCTCTGGTCCGGTCTCAGCCGGCTGTCCGTCAGCCCCACCCCATCCTCCGGCTCATTCAGCGTCAGCGCCAGCGAGGAGAAGAAGTACATGTTCTCAGCGTTATCCCTGATGGAGGGAGAGAGAGAGAACAGGATTAGGGAGGAAGTGGGGGAGTTGCTCTGTAATGTAGTATTCTTTACAAGTCAGTGTTTCTGTGTAAGGTGCATCATAGGCTCAGTGTGTGATCTGTGTTACTGTATAAACTGTTGTGCTGGGCAGTGCTTACGGGAGAGGGTATTTCTTCCACAGTAGTTTGGGGGACAGGGTCTGGTAGACAGTCTTCTGCTTGCCCTCGGAGCCACTGCCCCCTTTGCTGCTCTGGACGATCTTGGAGCTCTCGATCTTATCGTCCCACGTGCCAGACAGGATATAGTGGGCCTGCCCTCCACTGTCTGACACTACCCCTGTCACCTGGACAACACACACACACACAGATAGAAGAGAGGGGGGTGAGGAAATGTATCAAACCTTATGTAGAAAATAATACAATATACCTCTATAGTTTATCATAAACAACTATTATGAAAGAATAGTCCATTCAAAAATGATACATTTGCTTGTACTATCCAGCAGGGGGTAGCACACAACAATGTGACAGCCGACCCTACGAGCTCATCATGCCACAGTCAGGTTTCAGCCAGGGCTAATTAGAGGGTGATGGTGGAACATGTACCTTGCGTGGGACATCCCTGGAGAAATAGCTGTAAGGGGAGAACTTGAGCTGGCACGTCTCCTTGGTCCTGTGGTTGACTATCTCAATGTCCCCCGACTACCCATTGACAGTGGGAGGGATAGAGAAAGAGGGAGAAGCGAGGGCAGAATGGGATGAAAGACAGAACGAAAGAGGAGGAATGGATAGTAGAGAGAATTGCTGGTAAGCATCAATAGCAATCACGCATATCGCATACAGAAACAAATGATGAGTCATCATCAGAGTTCAGAAGGAGAGAAAGAACCACGAACATCTCAACATTCCACAGCTGCATCAGAACAGTGCCTGTACCATAGAGATCTTATTAAATTACAGCCATATTGGCCAAACCAGTCTAATTGGAATGAATGGCAGTAGAGGCATAATCCTGACTTTACTAATGCAGGAAAATAAAAGTAAGGCATGTGATATCTCAGAAATTGTGTTATAGAATGATTGTCAATCTAAAATAATCTATAATTATAAAACAAGTTTATACAGGTTGTATACACATACATGTTTCAATTGTGCTATTGTATGATACAATGTCAGCACTTGTCTAAGTCCTATCACCAACAGGTTCCAGCCAGTGTATGACTGTGGATTTATTGGATTGTTTGACTGGAAGCTAGCTAGCTAACAAACACAGTGAAGATACATTCTTCAAATTCATTATTTTACATAATATCTTATCACAGCACTGGGAAACCATGGTTACCCATCCCCCTGACCAAAATGGTTGACCTTTATTCCATCAAAAAAGGTTCATGTCCATTCTAGTATTCTAATTCCTGATTCTATGGTCTGTACATTCAGTCAGCCTCAGTGATATCATTTGATTCTAGAATGAAGCTCTATATATTTGACACTAAGTTGTGCTATAGGGACTGTTAATGAGAAGCTGTTTGCGAGTGTGCCATATTCTACCATATGATAGAGTTTACTCCCTGGCCCACGTCTCCCTCCTTCTCCTCCTCCTTCTCCTCCTCCTCCTCCTCCTCCAGTGAGGGACTGGTATGGTTTTGGGCACTAGCACTACACAGCTTATTCAAATAACCAAATCATCATCAAGCCTGGATGATTTGAATCAGTGGTGTAGTGCTACGGCAAACACCAAAATGTGCATCCAGGGGGGACCCCAGGACAGAGTTTGGGAAACTCTGGTATAGAGTACAGAGTAGTTCTACAGACAGACAGACACTTACAGACTGGAATTGGGTCATCTCAGAGAGAGGGGAGGGCGTTACTCGAGATGAAAGGGGAAGAAACCCCTAGAGACCACAGGCAGGCCTATTCATGTGCTATGCTGTTCTGTTCTGATTGAACTCTGCCTCTACACAACACTCATTCCAGTGGCCTGGATTACATTACAGAGATAAAGAGACAGACCCCTCCAACACACTGAGGGACTAAGTAGACCCCATGAAGTAGTTAGTAGACACACCTGGTCAATCCACAGCTTGCCCACGATGATGTTGTGCACAGTGGAGATTACCTTCCTCCACACATAGTGGTTCTCACTGGAGTGGAACTGCAGGTGAATGGCACCTGGGAAGAGGGGGAAGGGAGAAAAAAGGAGGGAACATTGAGATATAATTGAGAGATTGAGTGGTGGGGATGAAATGCAGTCACAGAAAGAGTGACAACAAAAATGAAATCGATATCTTTGCATTCTCTCTTAGTGTTAGTACCATGGCATTACACTGTAACAAGGCAACATGTGTTGTGGTTGATATTCTGGGGTTCGTATTTTGGGTCCTTTGTAAACAAGGTCAGTCCTACCTGCAGGGACTTGGCCTGGTAATGCAGGCCAAGTCCCTGCACTCACACACTTAGGGCATTAATCAATCAGATCCGCTTTGGCCAACATCTGCATAGCGGTTGCCATTGGTTGCAAGGAGTCGTATAATCAGAAACCCCATGCAGCCTTGTTTACAAATCAGAACAGTGAAATGTGAGATGTAATCTACACCTCCATTAGGATGATAGAAACACTCATTATTTAGTTTCATGATTTTTACATTTGAGAATAATTATTTCTATATAGCTGATTATTTCTAACGTGGGTGTGGCTTCGTGACAATTATCCCAAGAGCAGCTGCTTACTGATTTGACAGCTCCTTCAACAATGCCAGAACATCCACTATGAAAGTGTGGGCTATCGTCAGTTAACGCTTGATCTGATTGAATCTAGGCCTTATACTCTGTTGTCACATATTACTTACCTACATCTCACTAGGCTCACAAACATACAATATTATATTCTTTATAGTTCAAATGAATCTCATGACTTCATGTTATGGGAAATCGATCAATCAAATCTGCGGGATCTATTCATCTCTAATTTATCAGGGTCTTAGAGACCCCTAGCCCATCTCAGTAGAAAACATCCCCCCTATACATCCACATACACTCAATTAGTATTTGGTAACATCGCCTTTAAATTGTTCAACCTGGGTCAAACGTTTTGGGTAGCCTTCCACAATAAGTTGGGTGAATTTTGGCCCATTCCTCCTGGCAGAGCTGGTGTAACTGAGTCAGGTTTGTAGGCCTCCTTGCTCACACATGCTTTTTCAGTCCTGCCAACAAATCCTCTATAGAATTGAGGTCAGGGCTTTGTGATGGTCACTGCAATACCTTGACTTCGTTGTCCTTAAGCCATTTTACCACAACTTTGGAAGTATGCTTGGGGTCATTGTCCATTTGGAAGACCCAATTGCGACCAAGCTTTAACTTCCTGACTAATGTCTCTAGATGTTGCTTCAATATATCCACATAATTTTCCTCCCTCATGATGCCATCTATTTTGTGAAGTGCACCAGTCCCACCTGCAGCAAAGCACCCCCACAACATGATGCTGACACCCCCGTGCTTCACGGTTGGGATGGTGTTCTTCGGCTTGCAAGCATCCCCCCTTTTCCTCCAAACATAACGATGGGCATTATGGCCAAACAGATACATTTTTGTTTCATCAGACTAGAGGACATTTCTCTAAAAAGTACGATCTTTGTCCCCATGTGCAGTTGCAAAACGTAGTCTGGCTTTTTATGGCGGTTTTGGAGCAGTGGCTTCTTCCTTGCTGAGCGGCCTTTCAGGTTATGTCGATATAGGACTTGTTTTACTGTGGATGTAGATACTTTTGTACCTGTTTTTCCAGCATCTACACAAGGTCCTTTGCTGTTATTCTGGAATTGATTTGCATTTTTTGCACCAAAGCACGTTCATCTCTAGGAGCGGTATGAGGGCGGCGTGGTCCCATGGTGTTTATACTTGCGTACTATTGTTTGTACAGATGAACGTGGTACATTCAGGCGTTTGGAAATTGTTTCCAAGGATGAACAATTTTTTCTGAGGTCTTGGCTGATTTCTTTTGATTTTCCCATGATGTCAAGCAAAGAGGCACTGAGTGAAGGTAGGCCTGGAAATACATCCACATGTACACCTCCAATTGACTCAAATTATGTCAATTAGCCTATTAGAAGCTACTAAAGCCATGACATAATTTTCTGGAATTTTCCAAGCTGTTTTAAGGCACAGTCAACTTAGTGTATGTAAACATCTGACCCACTGGAATTGTGATACAGTGAATTAATTATAAGTGAAATAATCTGTCTGTAAACAATTGTTGGAAAAATGACTTGTGTCATGCACAAAGTAGATGTCCTAACCAACTTGCCAAAACTATAGTTTGTTAACAAGACATTTGTGGAGTGGTTGAAAAACTAGTTTTAATAAGTCCAACCTAAGTTGTCAGTAAACTTCTGACTTCAACTGTATATACATACATACACCATCATGAGACATTTATTTTCATATTGTGTTGACAGCAATCAGTACATGTTGAATATGTATTCAGCAAACGCACCCAGAGGCATTATGGAGAGGTATTTGCCACGGAACTTGCTGGATATGGTGATTTGCTGCCAGAGGGTCCAGCCTCGCTGAGAAATCACATGGTGAGCTGCTGCTGGGGGGTGATGGCTCACCTACAGAGTGGGGGTGAGGGGGAAAGGTTATTTACACATTCAAAGGAAGATCACTGCTCTGGCTTCTAGTATGCCAATGATTGGAACTGTTGTGTATAATGGCTTGTATCTACAGCAGAGGTACAAAATGACAGTGCCGTCTGCAAATACATGGAGTATTTTTTGGTGTTTTTGTGTGCGTTTGTCTCAGCGTCATATTGTACTGTATCTCTGTCTCTGTGTGTACCTGCTCACACAGCGAGCGGTAGCCCAAGTCGTCCAGGCGGTCCAGCTCGTAGGTCTCCCCCAGCAGGGGGTTGAAGGGCTTGGCCGTGCGGTGGACTGTGGTGGAGTAGGAGGACACAGAGAAGGCTGCCACCAGACACAGCTGCTCCAGGGAGCTCTCGCAGCGCGCCGCCTTGTCCAGAAGCTCATGGTACTCTAGGTCCTCTGTCAGCCGCTGCAGCATGGACAGAGGCTCGTTGAAGTTCACCTGCAGGGGAGGGACAGACGACAGAGAGACAGTCAGATTTCTATGGTTACAAGAGTTGTCACTGACTTGCACATTTGAGGCCCAAATGGCCCACTATTGGGATGCCGCTCTCTCCACCTCTCAAATACTCACACCTAGGCTCATTCTACTATATGGACACAAGCACGCCACACACACTCACAGGCATGGGGATCTTGGAGAGCTCCTTGCCGATACAGTTCTTCATGATGCTCCACAGGTTAAGGGAGTAGTTGGGCTTGTCTGGGATGTGGCTCCGCCTCCTGAGGGGCTGAAGCTCCTTCCCGGAATCCTTACAGCTAGGAGACACCTGAGGGAGAGAGCGAGAGGGAGGGAGGGAGAGAGCGGGAGAGACAGGTAGCGGGAAGATAGAGAGGGAGAGAGAAAGAGAGGGAGAGACAGGGAGAGGGAAGATAGAGAGGGAGAGAGAAAGAGAAAGAGAGGGAGAGACAGGGAGGGAAAGAGAGAGAGAGGGAGGGAGAGGGAAAGATAAGATAGAGATGGGAGGGAGGGAGAGAGAGAGGGAAAGATAGAGAGAGGTGACTGAGACGCATCTACCTTTAGATTTGTTAACATCATAGAACGCTGTGAAGAGAACTAACTTAACTATGGACAGCTTGTCAGGGACACAGTGAGTCACCATTTGTAGAGTGACACAGAGAGAAGAGAGAGGGAATACGAGAGGAGAATGAGGGGGAATCGGGAGAGCAGATGTCTAACTGGTAATTAAGATCCAGAGAAATGACGGAGAGAGAAAGAGAGAGCAGCTGTGCATCTCCAGCACTGCAGAGGGAACAGGCCACAGGGAGTACACACACAAAGAGAACCTGTGAGCGTGTGTGTTCATTTGTGTGGTAAAAGCATGCAAGTGTGTGTGTGTGTGTGTGTGTGTGTGTGTGTGTGTGTGTGTGTGTGTGTGTGTGTGTGTGTGTGTGTGTGTGTGTGTGTGTGTGTGTGTGTGTGTGTGTGTGTGTGTGTGTGTGTGTGTGTGTGTGTGTGTGTGTGTAAAAACACATGCCCAAGTTATAGTTTGTGATATGCAAATTTCCTTAACAGGATCCTAGAAAACAGCAACTGGAAACAGGCTTAAAATAACACAAAGAGCTTCACAAAAAGTGACGAGGGTGGAACTACAGTGAGGTGGTGAAAAAGCCTAGTGTGTCGACAGGCATGTGGATGATTACTGAGAGCGGTTTGTAGGAGACACACTCACATTGTCCTGGTTCCAATCATTGGTATGGCCTCCACTCGCTCCACACAGGTTACTCTGAGAACACCTGGAAGAGGAACATCATCTTAACAACAACAGACACACACGCACGCACACACACGTGCACGCACGCTTGCACACAAATGCACCCACACACTGAAGACACACAAAATAACCAAAACAGACGGAAGAAGGCAGGCACACAGACACAGATGGATGGCTCTATTCAGCAGTGATCGGTCTCTGAGCTGTTCTGTTAGTGGTGGATAGAAGTGTCTGAGCTGGAGAGGAGCAGAGAATGTATCTGGAAAATAGAAACACTATTTTCTTCACAGGGAAAGAGTCCTGTGAGACGGGTGTTGAAGTAAAATAGCGCAGAAACACGACAGCAAAAAAACAACTCATTCAAATGCAGCAACAAAGTTCTAAAACTGAGCCACATATTTTGCAGGTGAAAGAATGAATCCAAAACAGAGAAGTGTCTGGGCTTCTGTGACTGGTTAATTCCCTGGTAGAGGAGCAGTAAGAGGCACGAGCTATCTTTTATCATAGAGAGGACAACATCTTGAGCTGTTAATGGTGCCAGAGCCATTACAGGACAGATAGACACTCATTAAAAACAGACCGAGGATGCTCGCAGTCACAGACAGACAACACTGCCACCGTACAAGCAAGTGTGTGTTTGTGTGTGTCTGCTGTTCACGTGCGAGTGTGTGAGTGAGTGAGTGTGAGAGAGAGATTATGAGCACAGAGGGGAGAATGTTATTACGTTTTAGCGCTGGTGGTTTATTGGGCCGCTGATGGAGGGAATGAGTCTTACACAGGCATTATGAGGTGTACTATATGGCTCTGGGCTTGACAGATGCTCTGGTGCAAACACTACGGAACCCATCAACAAGGCACAATCAAGTCATCACATCTTTGTATTCATCACAGTCTATTCACACTGAATCAGTCTAAAGACAAACTAATACCAAACTAAACATCCATGATCCATTTAGATGGATGTGAAGAGCAGAGGGCGGCCAGGCAGGGACTTTACTGTACAGGCCACAGGGTGAGACTGACTGACCTGTGCTGTGTGTTCTCAGTGGCTGTTACTGTGATAAAGGCAGGGGAGTCCTCCATGGCGTCAAAGTATTCCGTATCCTCATCTTCATCACTCGCCTCCCCTTTCTGAGGCCTCTCACTCCCTCCTGAGGGAGGGAACACACAAACAAGCATGCGCACACACACAAACAAGCATGCGCACACACACAAACAAGCATGCGCACACACACAAACAAGCATGCGCACACACACAAACAAGCATGCGCACACACACAAACAAGCATGCGCACACACACGCACGCACGCACGCGCACACACACACACACACACACACACACACACACACACACACACACACACACACACACACACACACACACACACACACACACACACACACACACACACACACACACACACACACACACACACACACACACACACACACACACACACACACACACACACACTAAGGTATTGTGTGTAACACGCACCCTGCTCTATACTGGTGTGGCAGTAATCACATGATTTGTGGAGGGGAAGGTACAGTAGGTTACAGTAGCTAATCGACAAACCATGGAGATTAATTATGGATAATTGGCTTTAATAGGTAATGTCCCTGCAGGCTAACGAAGTACTGAACTCAATTCCTGACGAGATGGGAGGGAAAACTCCAACTTCAATACAACTTCAGATGGACAAACAATACTTCTATATCCATCCATTTCTGTGTGATACACGGCTACTCTGATACACTAGAATGGCTATCACGATGGAGAGGTGATTATGCCCATTTCAATATTATTAGTATCATGCTACTTCACTACTCATAAGAAATGTATCTTCTAGTCTATTCCAGTCTAATCCTTAATTACATAGACAATCTAATTCAAAACCATCTGACATGGCTTGCATGTCCTATTTCCACAAATTCACAGAGGCCTGTTAGTCTAAAGCCCTAAGGACCATGGACTAGGAGGCCTGTTAGTCTAAAGCCCTAAGGACCATGGACTAGGAGACCTGTTAGTCTAAAGCCCTAAGGACCATGGACTAGGAGGCCTGTTAGTCTAAAGCCCTAAGGACCATGGACTAGGAGGCCTGTTAGTCTAAAGCCCTAAGGACCATGGACTAGGAGGCCTGTTAGTCTAAAGCCCTAAGGACCATGGGCTAGGAGGCCTGTTAGTCTAAAGCCCTAAGGACCATGGGCTAGGAGGCCTGTTAGTCTAAAGCCCTAAGGACCATGGGCTAGGAGGCCTGTTAGTCTAAAGCCCTAAGGACCATGGGCTAGGAGGCCTGTTAGTCTAAAGCCCTAAGGACCATGGGCTAGGAGGCCTGTTAGTCTAAAGCCCTAAGGACCATGGACTAGGAGGCCTGTTAGTCTAAAGCCCTAAGGACCATGGACTAGGAGGCCTGTTAGTCTAAAGCCCTAAGGACCATGGACTAGGAGGCCTGTTAGTCTAAAGCCCTAAGGACCATGGGCTAGGAGGCCTGTTAGTCTAAAGCCCTAAGGACCATGGACTAGGAGGCCTGTTAGTCTAAAGCCCTAAGGACCATGGGCTAGGAGGCCTGTTAGTCTAAAGCCCTAAGGACCATGGGCTAGGAGGCCTGTTAGTCTAAAGCCCTAAGGACCATGGGCTAGGAGGCCTGTTAGTCTAAAGCCCTAAGGACCATGGACTAGGAGGCCTGTTAGTCTAAAGCCCTAAGGACCATGGGCTAGGAGGCCTGTTAGTCTAAAGCCCTAAGGACCATGGACTAGGAGGCCTGTTAGTCTAAAGCCCTAAGGACCATGGACCATTAGTCCTGGCGAAGGGGCCTTACCCTTCTTGGTGGTGGGGGAGCTGGGTGTGTTGGCGGATAGTGTGGGGGCCTCTCTCCAGGCTCTCTCCAGACTGTTGTGTTGCTTGGCTAGCTGCTCTATGGTCTCCTCCAGGTGAATACGCTGCTCTCTCTCATACTGCAGCGCCCGCTGCCATCTCCTGCTGTGGGTCTCCGCTAGGTCCAGGAAGTCGCGACACGCCTATAATTACAAAACACAACATACAAACGCATGACGTCAGACATGATAAGAAGGACGAGAGACATGACAATATGCACAGGGATATTTCTTAGTCTAGTCCTGGTGAATTTGTAGATGTTGAAGGGCTCCTAGGCCTTTCTTGATTGGTTGAAGGAAATCAGTTTTCCAACCGAGTTGATCGTTGTGTTACCATTCTAATCAAGGTTAATGTAAATATTTAGACCCCTTTTGAATTAGCACCATTCTCAACATCTTGACCATTAGTTATATTGGCATGCCTTGTAGCTCCCTCCAGTAACCACGAGCACAACCGTTCCTAGACTTTAACTGGCGGCTTTATTCTGTAGTTTTAGTCAGAATTATCACCTTCTGTCCGAACTATAAAGTAAATGAAAATACAGTTAAGCACACTCTTACAACCTTCTAGTCTTACGAGTGACTTATTAGCTTGGTATAACTCTGAAGTGCTTACAGACATAAACAGTTTAGCCGGCGCTATAACAGTATCAGATTAAACACATGAATAAAGGAAAAATACCTCTTATTACAGAAGGGAGGAAATCAAACTTCACACTTATTATTTGTGGCATGAAGTCACGCTTCATCCTTAATTATTATAACGTTACCATCCTAACATACACACTTCATCCTTAATTATTATAACGTTACCATCCTAACATACACACTTCATCCTTAATTACTATAACGTTACCATCCTAACATACACACTTCATCCTTAATTATTATAACGTTACCATCCTAACATACACACTTCATCCTTAATTACTATAACGTTACCATCCTAACATACACACTTCATCCTTAGTTATTATAACGTTACCATCCTAACATACACACTTCATCCTTAGTTATTATAACGTTACCATCCTAACATACACACTTCATCCTTAATTATTATAACGTTACCATACTAACATACACACTTCATCCTTAATTATTATAACGTTACCATCCTAACATACACACTTCATCCTTAATTATTATAACGTTACCATACTAACATACACACCTCATCCTTAATTATTATAACGTTACCATCCTAACATACACACTTCATCCTTAAATATTATAACGTTACCATCCTAACATACACACTTCATCCTTAAATATTATAACGTTACCATACTAACATACACACTTCATCCTTAATTATTATAACGTTACCATCCTAACATACACACTTCATCCTTAAATATTATAACGTTACCATCCTAACATACACACTTCATCCTTAATTATTATAACGTTACCATCCTAACATACACACTTCATCCTTAATTATTATAACGTTACCATCCTAACATACACACTTCAACCTTTATGAACTACACCCGAAGACATGAAAACTTAGCTAACACAGCACGTGATTGCCTTCACTCCAAAAGGTGTGTTGCTACGATAATAATCCCCGTTACAACAGTTCTTAGCCACGTAGTTCTGCTTGTCTTATAAGTTTCCTCGCATAGCGAACCCACAAACAATTGTTTTTAAACAAAACAATGACAGACTTACAGGTTAATTGTCAGTTACATGCCTCTCTCATGCTGTGTGCAAATTAAGTCAAAAAAGGCATTCTGAGTTACGACTGCATTCTTGGCAAAACGGAGAGGTTACTCTAGATCAAACACACAAGTAGAGTCTGTCAGCCTTCGCCTCCCTCTACATCGTGTGTCAGACCATGGAATGTGTTGGGAGGTCATTGACCTGAAACCACAGGAAATGGAACACACATTGTGATAAGCAGACTGTGGGGTAGAAACACACATCAGCAAAAACATCAGTCCTGCAGGCTACCACTGCTTCCCCAATTAAGTATCAGAATGAATGGTCAAACAACTAGCCTAAACAGTATAACATGACAAACCTGTCTAAACCCATCCATGAATTTACTAGTCCGGAAATCTACACAACCACGGAGTGCTCTGATCCTGTGAGCACATTGTTATGCAGTCAGTGCAGCATCCTGTTCAACATAGAGCCATTAAAAACCTATTTGGTCCCGGTGCCACAGGATAGCTGAAACCACTTGGCCATGGCTCTGGCTGTGGTGTGTAGCTGAGGGCCATGTGTGTCACAGAGCACAGATAATCTGTGTCCTCTCAGATCAGTGGGTTGCACAGATAGGACATATCGCCCTCACACAGACGGAACAAGGACATGGCAGGGTCCTATATATCCCGCCACACTAAAATAATAGGATATTTTCATATTGAAGATCTTTGTTGAAACACACACTAACCATGTACAGTAGGATCTTAATTGGACCTGTTTCTCACAGCAGGACAATAATCTTGCAGCAACATAGTTTAACCAATTGACATGTTATAAGTTTAGTCTTCTCACAGTACAGGCCATCACGTGAATAAATCAGAGAGCAGCACGCTAGCCTAACTGACAATTAAACAACCATCTACGCTGATGACCTGACACCAAGACCAAAAGTCTAAACTTACATCCCAAAGTGTTTCAGTCATTTCACAATTCACACCAATTCAAATGAACAGCAGTGTTATTATAGCTAAATCACAGCCTTACTCACAGATAATATATATCCTCTTTCCTTCAGAAGTCAAATAGTAAGTGTCCTGATTGCAGAGGTTTGACTTCTCCCACTGAAAGTGTATCATGTGACAGATCTACTCACTTCCTTTTACTCCTCAGGCACATATACAATTAAATCCAACTTTGGTTCCACTTTTTTTCTGCTGAATCCATCCTTTCAACTCAGACTGCTGCTCGTGACTTTCGGTGGGGGAAATATCATCATGTCTGAACTCTGTGGATATCACATAATGATTCAACATGCAAATCAAGCAGATTTAAGAGCTGTTGGAGTTGAAATAAATGTCTGGTTCAGTTTACAGTGTGTGCATGGTTGGGCAAGTGTGACATTTCTGTCAAGGTTTCATATGGCTTGAGTGCATTAAATGGAAAGGGGCCACCCACTCCAATCAGGGTGAGATCCGCATCCCTCCAAATCAGGGTGAGATCCGCATCCCTCCAAATCAGGGTGAGATCCGCATCCCTCCAGTCATTGTGTGATCCGCATCCCTCCAGTCAGTGAGATCCGCATCCCTCCAAATCAGGGTGAGATCCGCATCCCTCCAGTCAGTGAGATCCGCATCCCTCCAGTCAGTGTGTGATCCGCATCCCTCCAGTCAGTGAGATCCGCATCCCTCCAGTCAGTGTGAGATCCGCATCCCTCCAGTCAGTGTGAGATCCGCATCCCTCCAAATCAGGGTGAGATCCGCATCCCTCCAGTCAGTGAGATCCGCATCCCTCCAGTCAGTGTGTGATCCGCATCCCTCCAGTCAGTGTGTGATCCGCATCCCTCCAGTCAGTGTGATCCGCATCCCTCCAGTCAGTGTGATCCGCATCCCTCCAGTCAGTGTGATCCGCATCCCTCCAGTCAGTGTGATCCGCATCCCTCCAGTCAGTGTGAGATCCGCATCCCTCCAGTCAGTGTGAGATCCGCATCCCTCCAGTCAGTGAGATCCGCATCCCTCCAGTCAGTGTGAGATCCGCATCCCTCCAAATCAGGGTGAGATCCGCATCCCTCCAGTCAGTGAGATCCGCATCCCTCCAGTCAGTGAGATCCGCATCCCTCCAGTCAGTGTGTGATCCGCATCCCTCCAGTCAGTGTGTGATCCGCATCCCTCCAGTCAGTGAGATCCGCATCCCTCCAGTCAGTGAGATCCGCATCCCTCCAGTCAGTGTGAGATCCGCATCCCTCCAAATCAGGGTGAGATCCGCATCCCTCCAGTCAGTGTGTGATCCGCATCCCTCCAGTCAGTGTGATCCGCATCCCTCCAGTCAGTGTGATCCGCATCCCTCCAGTCAGTGTGATCCGCATCCCTCCAGTCAGTGTGAGATCCGCATCCCTCCAGTCAGTGTGAGATCCGCATCCCTCCAGTCTGTGAGATCCGCATCCCTCCAGTCAGTGTGAGATCCGCATCCCTCCAAATCAGGGTGAGATCTGCATCCCTCCAGTCAGTGAGATCCGCATCCCTCCAGTCAGTGTGTCATCCGCATCCCTCCAGTCAGTGTGTCATCCGCATCCCTCCAGTCAGTGTGATCCGCATCCCTCCAGTCAGTGTGATCCGCATCCCTCCAGTCAGGGAGATCCGCATCCCTCCAGTCAGGGAGATCCGCATCCCTCCAGTCAGGGTGAGATCCGCATCCCTCCAGTCAGTGTGAGATCCGCATCCCTCCAGTCAGTGAGATCCGCATCCCTCCAGTCAGTGTGAGATCCGCATCCCTCCAGTCAGGGTGAGATCCGCATCCCTCCAGTCAGGGTGAGATCCGCATCCCTCCAGTCAGGGTGAGATCCGCATCCCTCCAGTCAGGGTGAGATCCGCATCCCTCCAGTCAGGGTGAGATCCGCATCCCTCCAGTCAGGGTGAGATCTGCATCCCTCCAGTCAGGGTGAGATCTGCATCCCTCCAGTCAGGGTGAGATCTGCATCCCTCCAGTCAGGGTGAGATCTGCATCCCTCCAGTCAGGGTGAGATCCGCATCCCTTCAAATTAGGGTGAGATCCGCATCCCTCCAATCAGGGTGAGATCCGCATCCCTCCAGTCAGGGTGAGATCCGCATCCCTCCAGTCAGGGTGAGATCTGCATCCCTCCAGTCAGTGTGAGATCTGCATCCCTCCAGTCAGTGTGAGATCTGCATCCCTCCAGTCAGTGTGAGATCTGCATCCCTCCAGTCAGTGTGAGATCTGCATCCCTCCAGTCAGTGAGAGATCTGCATCCCTCCAGTCAGTGAGATCTGCATCCCTCCAGTCAGTGAGATCTGCATCCCTCCAGTCAGTGTGATCCGCATCCCTCCAGGCAGTGTGAGATCTGCATCCCTCCAGTCAGTGAGATCTGCATCCCTCCAGTCAGGGTGAGATCCGCATCCCTCCAGTCAGGGTGAGATCCGCATCCCTCCAGGCAGTGTGAGATCTGCATCCCTCCAGTCAGTGAGATCTGCATCCCTCCAGTCAGGGTGAGATCCGCATCCCTCCAGTCAGTAAGATCCGCATCCCTCCAGGCAGTGTGAGATCCGCATCCCTCCAGTCAGTGTGAGATCCGCATCCCTCCAGTCAGTGTGAGATCCGCATCCCTCCAGTCAGTGTGAGATCCGCATCCCTCCAGTCAGTGTGATCCGCATCCCTCCAGTCAGTGAGATCCGCATCCCTCCAGTCAGTGAGATCCGCATCCCTCCAGTCAGTGAGATCCGCATCCCTCCAGTCAGTGTGATCCGCATCCCTCCAGTCAGTGTGATCCGCATCCCTCCAGTCAGTGTGATCCGCATCCCTCCAGTCAGTGAGATCCGCATCCCTCCAGTCAGGGTGAGATCCGCATTCCTCCAGTCAGGGAGATCCGCATCCCTCCAGTCAGTGAGATCCGCATCCCTCCAGTCAGTGAGATCCGCATCCCTCCAGTCAGTGAGATCCGCATCCCTCCAGTCAGTGAGATCCGCATCCCTCCAGTCAGTGAGATCCGCATCCCTCCAGTCAGGGTGAGATTCGCATCCCTCCAGTCAGGGTGAGATCCGCATCCCTCCAGTCAGGGTGAGATCCGCATCCCTCCAGTCAGGGTGAGATCCGCATCCCTCCAGTCAGTGTGAGATCCGCATCCCTCCAGTCAGGGTGAGATCCGCATCCCTCCAGTCAGTGAGATCCGCATCCCTCCAGTCAGTGTGATCCGCATCCCTCCAGTCAGTGTGATCCGCATCCCTCCAGTCAGTGTGATCCGCATCCCTCCAGTCAGTGTGATCCGCATCCCTCCAGTCAGTGAGATCCGCATTCCTCCAGTCAGGGTGAGATCCGCATCCCTCCAGTCAGTGAGATCCGCATCCCTCCAGTCAGTGAGATCCGCATCCCTCCAGTCAGTGAGATCCGCATCCCTCCAGTCAGTGAGATCCGCATCCCTCCAGTCAGTGAGATCCGCATCCCTCCAGTCAGTGAGATCCGCATCCCTCCAGTCAGTGAGATCCGCATCCCTCCAGTCAGGGTGAGATTCGCATCCCTCCAGTCAGGGTGAGATTCGCATCCCTCCAGTCAGGGTGAGATCCGCATCCCTCCAGTCAGTGTGAGATCCGCATCCCTCCAGTCAGTGTGAGATCCGCATCCCTTCAGTCAGGGTGAGATCCGCATCCCTCCAGTCAGTGAGATCCGCATCCCTCCAGTCAGGGTGAGATCCGCATCCCTCCAGTCAGGGTGAGATCCGCATCCCTCCAGTCAGGGTGAGATCCGCATCCCTCCAGTCAGGGTGAGATCCGCATCCCTCCAGTCAGGGTGAGATCCGCATCCCTCCAGTCAGGGTGAGATCCGCATCCCTCCAGTCAGGGTGAGATCCGCATCCCTCCAGTCAGGGTGAGATCCGCATCCCTTCAAATCAGGGTGAGATCCGCATCCCTCCAGTCAGGGTGAGATCCGCATCCCTCCAGTCAGGGTGAGATCGGCATCCCTCCAAATCAGGTTGAGATCGGCATCCCTCCAAATCAGGGTGAGATCGGCATCCCTCCAAATTAGGGTGAGAGCCGCATCCCTTCAAATCAGGGTGAGAGCCGCATCCCTTCAAATCAGGGTGAGATCGGCATCCCTCCAATCAGGGTGAGATCGGCATCCCTCCAATCAGGGTGAGATCGGCATCCCTCCAATCAGGGTGAGATCGGCATCCCTCCAATCAGGGTGAGATCGGCATCCCTCCAATCAGGGTGAGATCGGCATCCCTCCAATCAGGGTGAGATCGGCATCCCTCCAATCAGGGTGAGATCGGCATCCCTCCAATCAGGGTGAGATCGGCATCCCTCCAATCAGGGTGAGATCGGCATCCCTCCAATCAGGGTGAGATCGGCATCCCTCCAATCAGGGTGAGATCGGCATCCCTCCAATCAGGGTGAGATCCGCATCCCTCCAATCAGGGTGAGATCGGCATCCCTCCAATCAGGGTGAGATCGGCATCCCTCCAATCAGGGTGAGATCCGCATCCCTTCAAATCAGGGTGAGATCCGCATCCCTTCAAATCAGGGTGAGATCCGCATCCCTTCAAATTAGGGTGAGATCCGCATCCCTCCAATCAGTGTGTCATCCGCATCCCTCCAGTCAGTGTGTCATCCGCATCCCTCCAGTCAGTGTGATCCGCATCCCTCCAGTCAGTGTGATCCGCATCCCTCCAGTCAGGGAGATCCGCATCCCTCCAGTCAGGGAGATCCGCATCCCTCCAGTCAGGGAGATCCGCATCCCTCCAGTCAGTGTGAGATCCGCATCCCTCCAGTCAGTGAGATCCGCATCCCTCCAGTCAGTGTGAGATCCGCATCCCTCCAGTCAGGGTGAGATCCGCATCCCTCCAGTCAGGGTGAGATCCGCATCCCTCCAGTCAGGGTGAGATCCGCATCCCTCCAGTCAGGGTGAGATCTGCATCCCTCCAGTCAGGGTGAGATCTGCATCCCTCCAGTCAGTGTCAGATCTGCATCCCTCCAGTCAGTGAGATCTGCATCCCTCCAGTCAGGGTGAGATCTGCATCCCTCCAGTCAGGGTGAGATCCGCATCCCTTCAAATTAGGCAGTGAGATCCGCATCCCTCCAATCAGGGTGAGATCCGCATCCCTCCAGTCAGGGTGAGATCCGCATCCCTCCAGTCAGGGATCTGCATCCCTCCAGTCAGTGAGATCTGCATCCCCAGTCAGGGTCCAGTCAGTGTGAGATCTGCATCCCTCCAGTCAGTGTGAGATCTGCATCCCTCCAGTCAGTGTGAGATCTGCATCCCTCCAGTCAGTGAGAGATCTGCATCCCTCCAGTCAGTGAGAGATCTGCATCCCTCCAGTCAGTGAGATCTGCATCCCTCCAGTCAGTGAGATCTGCATCCCTCCAGTCAGTGTGATCCGCATCCTCCAGGCAGTGTGAGATCTGCATCCCTCCAGTCAGTGAGATCTGCATCCCTCCAGTCAGGGTGAGATCCGCATCCCTCCAGTCAGGGTGAGATCCGCATCCCTCCAGGCAGTGTGAGATCTGCATCCCCCTCCAGTCAGTGAGATCTGCATCCCTCCAGTCAGGGTGAGATCCGCATCCCTCCAGTCAGTAAGATCCGCATCCCTCCAGGCAGTGTGAGATCCGCATCCCTCCAGTCAGTGTGAGATCCGCATCCCTCCAGTCAGTGTGAGATCCGCATCCCTCCAGTCAGTGTGAGATCCGCATCCCTCCAGTCAGTGTGATCCGCATCCCTCCAGTCAGTGAGATCCGCATCCCTCCAGTCAGTGAGATCCGCATCCCTCCAGTCAGTGAGATCCGCATCCCTCCAGTCAGTGAGATCCGCATCCCTCCAGTCAGTGAGATCCGCATCCCTCCAGTCAGTGAGATCCGCATCCCTCCAGTCAGTGAGATCCGCATCCCTCCAGTCAGTGAGATCAGTCAGGGTGAGATCCGCATTCCTCCAGTCAGGGAGATCCGCATCCCTCCAGTCAGTGAGATCCGCATCCCTCCAGTCAGTGAGATCCGCATCCCTCCAGTCAGTGAGATCCGCATCCCTCCAGTCAGTGAGATCCGCATCCCTCCAGTCAGGTGAGATCCGCATCCCTCCAGTCAGTGAGATCAGTCAGGTGAGATCCGCATCCCTCCAGTCAGGGTGAGATCCGCATCCCTCCAGTCAGGGTGAGATCCGCATCCCTCCAGTCAGGGTGAGATCCGCATCCCTCCAGTCAGGGTGAGATCCGCATCCCTCCAGTCAGGGTGAGATCCGCATCCCTCCAGTCCCGCATCCCTCCAAATCAGGGTGAGATCCGCATCCCTCAGGTGAGATCGGCATCCCTCCAAATCAGGGAGATGAGATCCGCATCCCTCAAATCAGGGTGAGAGCCGCATCCCTTCAAATCAGGGTGAGATCGGCATCCCTCCAAATCAGGGTGAGATCGGCATCCCTCCAATCAGGGTGAGATCGGCATCCCTCCAATCAGGGTGAGATCGGCATCCCTCCAATCAGGGTGAGATCGGCATCCCTCCAATCAGGGTGAGATCGGCATCCCTCCAATCAGGGTGAGATCGGCATCCCTCCAATCAGGGTGAGATCGGCATCCCTCCAATCAGGGTGAGATCGGCATCCCTCCAATCAGGGTGAGATCGGCATCCCTCCAATCAGGGTGAGATCGGCATCCCTCCAATCAGGGTGAGATCGGCATCCCTCCAATCAGGGTGAGATCGGCATCCCTCCAATCAGGGTGAGATCGGCATCCCTCCAATCAGGGTGAGATCCGCATCCCTTCAAATCAGGGTGAGATCCGCATCCCTTCAAATCAGGGTGAGATCCGCATCCCTTCAAATTAGGGTGAGATCCGCATCCCTCCAATCAGGGTGAGATCCGCATCCCTCCAATCAGGGTGAGATCCGCATCCCTCCAGTCAGGGTGAGATCTGCATCCCTCCAGTCAGTGTGAGATCCGCATCCCTCCAGTCAGGGTGAGATCCGCATCCCTCCAGTCAGGGTGAGATCTGCATCCCTCCAGTCAGGGTGAGATCCGCATCCCTTCAAATCAGGGTGAGATCTACATCCCTCCAGTCAGGGTGAGATCTGCATCCCTCCAGTCAGGGTGAGATCCGCATCCCTCCAGTCAGGGTGAGATCCGCATCCCTTCAAATCAGGGTGAGATCCGCATCCCTCCAGTCAGGGTGAGATCCGCATGCCTCCAGTCAGGGTGAGATCCGCATGCCTCCAGTCAGGGTGAGATCCGCATCCCTTCAAATCAGGGTGAGATCTACATCCCTCCAGTCAGGGTGAGATCTACATCCCTCCAGTCAGGGTGAGATCTACATCCCTCCAGTCAGGGTGAGATCCGCATCCCTCCAGTCAGGGTGAGATCTGCATCCCTTCAAATCAGGGTGAGATCTGCATCCCTCCAGTCAGGGTCAGATCCCCCGCCCCCTCTCCTACCACCAATTAATGTAAAATGAGATCAAGAGCAGTGGTTGTGGTGACATATCAAATACATCACAAACCTAACAAACCACAACCTACTGTAGCCATCAGCAAATAGCCTACTTATCTACTCCCCCTTTCCTCTACTTACACAAAACCATTCAAAAAATGGTTCAGAAGTAGCACTTTTCCACCCCCTCCCTCATCAGCCTCCCTCATCAGCGCCTCCAGTTTGACCAGCTCTAACAGTGGTTTAATGAGATAGGAAATGTTTTACCGCCTGTCCAGTAACGTTCAGTTCCCACTCCAATTAATCAACACAGAAATTAACTGCATGCAGAAACAAAAGGCCTTTAGAGGGAAGACAGCTAAATCTATGATAAAAGTGTAGACTTCTCCACACAGACGTAGAACACTCTAAATCTATGATAAAAGTGTAGACTTCTCCACACAGACGTAGAACACTAAATCTATGATAAAAGTGTAGACTTCTACACAGACGTAGAACACTCTAAATCTATGATAAAAGTGTAGACTTCTCCACACAGACGTAGAACACTCTAAATCTATGATAAAAGTGTAGACTTCTCCACACAGACGTAGAACACTCTAAATCTATGATAAAAGTGTAGACTTCTCCACACAGACGTAGAACACTCTAAATCTATGATAAAAGTGTAGACTTCTCCACACAGACGTAGAACACTAAATCTATGATAAAAGTGTAGACTTCTCCACACAGACGTAGAACACTAAATCTATGATAAAAGTGTAGACTTCTACACAGACGTAGAACACTCTAAATCTATGATAAAAGTGTAGACTTCTCCACACAGACGTAGAACACTCTAAATCTATGATAAAAGTGTAGACTTCTCCACACAGACGTAGAACACTCTAAATCTATGATAAAAGTGTAGACTTCTCCACACAGACGTAGAACACTCTAAATCTATGATAAAAGTGTAGACTTCTCCACACAGACGTAGAACACTCTAAATCTATGATAAAAGTGTAGACTTCTCCACACAGACGTAGAACACTCTAAATCTATGATACAAGTGTAGACTTCTCCACACAGACGTAGAACACTCTAAATGGGGCTGAACTTTTTACAAAGCTTCAGCTGAGCAAACACACCCCATAATTTCCTCACAGGATCAGTTCAGGCCATGTTTAAAAAGGTCAAGTACATGTGCCCTGGATACACTATCCCACCTGCTTGTGACCCATGTTATGGGAACATTCCCCATGTGTCAGAAACACATAACCACAGAAATAACAGTCTGTGTCCCAGACAAAACAAAGCTATCTATTGTCAAACATACAAAAGAAAAAACATCAAACACATCAAAGCCAAGCAGCATAGTAAAAGAGACACACAAACCTTGTCTGATTGTCTGTGTAGCGTCTGGCCCCTGTAAGAGCATGTCTGTTTTGTGGAGGCAGAGGGGGCTCTGGCATTCGTCTCTGGGCTCATGTCCCTGGGCTGGGAGGGTCTACGGAGGTTTGATGAGGGGGCAAGACTATTCCTGTCCCTCCCCCCAGCCCAGATCCGGTAACACTCCTTCAGCACTGACCTCTCCTTTCCTCTGCCCTCTAGTCCACTATAATACCACATGGCCTATGGAAATGACTCTCTGTGGCCATGGTAACCATAGCAATAGAGGAGCTACTGTAGTTCCGATGCTAACAACCCCAGCGCACATATCTAACATACTGTAACTGGATGGGTGGCCTGATACGTCACTGTTAGAGGTAACACCTAAGAAGAGCTTACCATTGTCATCACATTTGCAAGAGCATTTGAGAATCTAAAGCACATCACTACAGTAAATACCCAAATCAAAATCAAATCAGAATCTGCTGACCTGTGTCATTCCTGTCACATCTACTGTATCATACCATAGCACTGAGAATGATGGTCACTCTACACAGTACCCATTGCCATGTAAAAGGCTTCTACGAATACAGTGCATTCAGAAAGTATTCAGGCTGGATTAAAGTGTCCCCCCCCTTCTTCAATCTACACAAAATACCCCATAATGACAAAGCAAAAACAGCTTATTTTTTTGAAAATCTATCTAACTGAAATATGACATTAACATAAGTATTCAGACCCTTTACTCCGTACTTTGTTGAAGCACTTTTGGCAGCGATTACAGCCTCGAATCTTCTAGGTATAATGCTACAAGCTTGGCACACCTATATTTGGGGAGTTTCTCCCATTCTTCTCTGCAGATCCTCTCAAGCGCTGTCAAGTTGGATGGGGAGTATCGCTGCACAGCCATTTTCAGGTCTCTCCAGAGATGTTCGATCGGGTTCAAGTCTGGGCTCTGACTGGGCCACTCAAGGACATTCAGAGACTTGTCCCGAAGCCACTACTGAGTTGTATTGGCTGTATGCTTAGGTTTGTTGTCCTGTTGGAAGGTGAACCTTCACCCCAGTCTGAGGTCCTGAGCGCTCTGGAGCAGGTTTTTATCAAGGGTCTCGCAGGACTTTGCTCTGTTCATCTTTCCCTCGATTCTGACTAGTCTTGTTGTCCCTGCCGCTGAAAAACATACCTACAGCACGATGCTGCCACCACCATGCTTCACCATAAGGATGATGCCAGGTTTCCTCCAGACGTGACGCTTGGCATTCAGGCCAAAGAGTTTAATCTTGGTTTCATCAGATCAGAGAATCTTGTTTCTCATGGTCTGAGTCCTTTAGGTGCCTCTTGGCAAATTCCAAGCTGGCTGTCATGTGCGTTTTACTGAGGAGTGGCTTCCATCTGGCCACTCCACCATAAAGGCCTGATTGGTGGAGTGCGGTAGTGATGGTTTTCCTTCTGGAAGGTTCTCCCATCTCCACAGAGGAACTCTGGAGCTCTGTCGGAGTGACCATCGGGTTCTTGGTCACCTCCCTGACCAAGGCGCTTCTCCCCCGATTGCTCAGTTTGGCCAGGCGGCCAGCTCTAGAAAGAGTCTTGATGGTTCCAAACTTCTTCCATTTAAGAACGATGGAGGCCACTTTGTTCTTGGGGACCTTCAATGCTGCAGAATTTTTTTGGTACCCTTCCCCAGATCTGTGTCTCGACACAATCCTGTCTCGGAGCTCTACGGACAATTCCTTCGACCTCATGGCTTGGTTTTTTCTCTGACATGCACTGTCAACTGTGGGACCTTATATCTACAGGTATGTGCCTTTCCAAACATGTTCAATCAATTTAATTTACCAATCACATTGTAGAAACATCTCAAGGATGATCAATGGAAACAGGATGCACCTGAGCTTAATTTTGAGTCTCATAGAAAAAGGTCTGAATACTTACGTAAATAAGCAGTTTTTTTATATTTTTATAAATTTGCACCGTTTTATAAAATCCTGTTTTCGTTTTGTCATGAAAGGATAGTGTGTAGATTGATGAGAAAAATATTAATTTAATCACTTTTGGAATAAGGCTGTAACGTAACAACATTTGGAAAACTTCAAGGGGTATGAATACTTTCCGAACCCACTGTATATCTAACATACAGCCAACCCAAATGCCTATGGACGGTTGTGGAAAGAATCTGCCCGGTGTGTAGTCTCAGTTGATCTCCGCTGGACATAGACCAACTTCTATATTTGAATAGGGACCTGAGTTGGGGGGGACCTAACATATCATCCGTAGTTAGCTAGCTTTATTTGTATAGATGTGTAGAAGCCTTAAGTCTCACTACTCACATTGATCATAGCATTCGAGGTGATGCGGAAGAGGGTGGCGCGTTCATTGACGCCCTTGATCTTCTCTCCTCCCTCCACGGGGACTCTCAGCGCCTCAAGTTCACTCAGAGAGCGCTGCAGGGCAGCCCCATGCTTGGCGATTAGGTCGTTACACGTACTGAGGTCATCAAGCTTGCTGATCAGGGTCTTCAGAGTGCCCTGGATCCCCTCACTGCGGTCCGACTGGGTCGTGGGCTCCTCGTCCCCCGAGTCATCTGCAGAGGAAAGATCAGAGTTCAGATAAGAGGAGACTTCAAATAAAGGAGGGAAGGATGCAGGGTCCTCACCACAGACACGGAAAACTAAATCAAACATTAGAAAGATATTAGCACTTCTTAATGCTATTTGGAGTAAATTCCCCTAAAATGTAAACTCCATATTCAAGTCCAATACCCAGTGGCTGCATGAACTCATGCATCCATCTCCCTTTATTGATTGCTCTCTAAGAAATGAGTTTGTTTCCCAAGTTAGAGCACTTGATAATCTCACCATTCAATGACCCACTCACTAGACATGTAAAATGGAGGACACCGCAGTAGGCTCACCAGCAGCAGAGTCCGTGTTAAATTCATACAGAGGCAGCCAACAGATGACCATCAATATATTATTGGAGGTCCTAATGAGCCAAATTGGAATTGCTCTGCGGCTGGATTTTACGCACGCACGCACGCACGCACGCACACAGTGGGGCAAAAAAGTATTTAGTCAGCCACCAATTGTGCAAGTTCTCCCACTTAAAAATATGAGAGAGGCCTGTAATTTTCATCATAAGTACACTTAAACTATGACAGACAAAATGAGAAGAAAAGAAATCCAGAAAAATCCCATTGTAGGATTTTTAATGAATTTATTTGCAAATTATGGTGGAAAATAAGTATTCAGTCACCTACAAACAAGATTTCTGGCTCTCACAGACCTGTAACTTCTTCTTTAAGAGGCTCCTCTGTCCTCCACTCGTTACCTGTATTAATGGCACCTGTTTGAACTTGTTATCAGTATGAAAGACACCTGTCCACAACCTCAAACAGTCACACTCCAAACTCCACTATGGCCAAGACCAAAGAGCTGTCAATGGTCACCAGAAACAAAATTGTAGACCTGCACCAGGCTGGGAGGACTGAATCTGCAATAGGTAAGCAGCTTGGTTTGAAGAAATCAACTGTGGGAGCAATTATTAGGAAATGGAAGACATACAAGACCACTGATAATCTCCCTCGATCTGGGGCTCCACGCAAGATCTCACCCCGTGGGGTCAAAATGATCACAAGAATGGTGAGCAAAAATCCCAGAACCACACGGGGGGGACTTAGTGAATGACCTGCAGAGAGCTGGGACCAAAGTAACAAAGCCTACCATCTGTAACACACTACGCCGCCAGGGACTCAAATCCTGCAGTGCCAAACATGTCCCCCTGCTTAAGCCAGTACATGTCCAGGCCCGTCTGAAGTTTGCTAGAGAGCATTTGGATGATCCAGAAGAAGATTGGGAGAATGTCATATGGTCAGATGAAACCAAAATATAACTTTTTGGTAAAAACTCAACTCGTCGTGTTTGGAGGACAAAGAATGCTGAGTTGCATCCAAAGAACACCATACCTACTGTGAAGCATGGGGGTGGAAACATCATGCTTTGGGGCAGTTTTTCTGCAAAGGGACCAGGACGACTGATCCGTGTAAAGGAAAGAATGAATGGGGCCATGTATCGTGAGTTTTTGAGTGAAAACCTCCTTCCATCAGCAAGGTCATTGAAGATGAAACGTGGCTGGGTCTTTCAGCATGACAATTAATCCCAAACACATCACCCAGGCAACGAAGGAGTGGCTTCGTAAGAAGCATTTCAAGGTCCTGGAGTGGCCTAGCCAGTCTCCAGATCTCAACCCCATAGAAAATCTTTGGAGGGAGTTAAAAGTCCGTGTTGCCCAGCAACAGCCCCAAAACATCACTGCTCTAGAGGAGATCTGCATGGAGGAATGGGCCAAAATACCAGCAACAGTGTGTGAAAACCTTGTGAAGACTTACAGAAAATGTTTGACCTCTGTCATTGCAAACAAAGGGTATATAACAAAGTATTGAGATAAATAAGTATTTGGTCAATAACAAAAGTTTTCCACCATAATTTGCAAATAAATTGATTAAAATCCTACAATGTGATTTTCTTTTCTTTTCTAATTTTGTCTGTCATAGTTCAAGTGTACCTATGATGAAAATTACAGGCCTCTCATCTTTTTAAGTGGGAGAACTTGCACAATTGGTGGCATATATATATATATATACACATATATATACACATACATATATATACACATACACATATATATATATATATATATATATATATATATATATATATATACACACACACACACCTCTCTCTTAATGGCCCCTTTCCGGAGACCGGCACTGGTGAAACCCTCGGAAGCAGAACAAATGTATTTAAGCCGAGTCAGGGTATTTACATGAGGCAGTCTTCCATTCCACCAGTGGGCCCTTGTTTGCTCTGCCCTGCCCTGCCCTGCCCTGCTTTGCTCTGCTCTGCCCTGCTCTGCCCTGCTCTGCCCTGCTCTGCTCTGCTCTGCTCTGCCCTGCCCTGCTTTGCCCTGCTCTGCCCTGCTTTCCTTTGCCCTGCTCTGCCCTGCTTTCCTTTGCCCTGCTCTGCCCTGCTTTCCTTTGCCCTGCTCTGCTCTGCCCTGCCCTGCTCTGCCCTGCTCTGCTCTGCTTTGCTCTGCTCTGCCCTGCTTTGCTCTGCTCTGCCCTGCTCTGCTTTCCTTTGCCCTGCTCTGCTCTGCCCTGCTTTGCTCTGCTCTGCCCTGCTTTGCTCTGCTCTGCCCTGCTCTGCCCTGCTCTGCCCTGCTTTGCTTTGCCCTGCTTTGCCCTGCCCTGCCCTGCTTTGCCCTGCCCTGCTTTGCCCTGCCCTGCTTTGCCCTGCCCTGCTTTGCCCTGCCCTGCTTTGCCCTGCCCTGCCCTGCTTTGCCCTGCCCTGCTCTGCTTTGCTCTGCTCTGCCCTGCTCTGCTTTGCTTTGCCCTGCTTTGCCCTACCCTGCCCTGCCCTGCTCTGCTCTGCCCTGCTCTGCTCTGCCCTGCTCTGCTCTGCCCTGCTCTGCTTTGCTTTGCCCTGCTTTGCCCTGCCCTGCTTTGCCCTGCTTTGCCCTGCTCTGCTTTGCCCTGCCCTGCTTTGCCCTGCCCTGCTTTGCCCTGCCCTGCTTTGCCCTGCTCTGCTTTGCCCTGCTCTGCTTTGCCCTGCCCTGCTTTGCCCTGCCCTGCTTTGCCCTGCTCTGCTTTGCCCTGCCCTGCTTTGCCCTGCCCTGCTTTGCCCTGCCCTGCTTTGCCCTGCTCTGCTTTGCCCTGCTCTGCTCTGCTGCAGTGGTGACTGCAGGGCAGTGTGTCCGCAGTGGAGAGGTTACTCGGTACCACTCTGAACATACAGTATGAGAACAGTGTGTCAGCCTCTGTCCAAACATTACATAGACTCTTACTGGGACCAGAAATACCCCCCGGGTCAGGCACAGAACCAGATATAGCCCACATCCAGGCATTATGGCACATCCCCTGGGATCTGAGGGATTTCACATTGCAATGACCCTGGTGGTGGTCATACAAACATCAATGGTCAGTTTAATAAAGAGACCTCCCACACAACATACTGTATGACATGTGTGTTAGTCTGTTAGAGAGCAACCATATCTTGACCACGCGTTTCCACAAACAAAAACCCTTTAAATGTCAGGTCAGAACACATGATTTATTGAGGCAAATCAGGAAAAGTCTGACATTTGCTATAGTCCAGAAGTGGCATGGATCAAACTGATTCTTCGCCATTTTCTCAACCCAAGCTGCACAAAGTGACAGTGTATTTGTTGCATAATGCCAGCGGATCTTACTGTTATGGAAATTGGTATGAAGATGATACACACTATTATAAGGCTAACATAGCGCACTGGTAACAGAGAGACGTATGTGTGCAGTGGCAGTGGGTGCATGCACATGTGTGTGTGAGTTAAAAGCTATACACTTGAGTGTACAAAATCTTTTTTTAAATTATTATTTATTACAAAAAAACACAAGGAAGGGGTGACATTAAAGTATTAGAACATGATGCTGTAGTGTTTGTCCTTCAAGACACAATCAACATGTATCAGTCTTTCCGCAAAAGAGCCATCCTTGTGTGAGGGTGCGTGTGCATGATAGTGATATAAAATATGTCATAGTTTCCCTTTTCATGATCCCAATCTTGTGAAACCCAAACCTTCCACAGTTCCCCAATATCTGTCCCTCAACCATTCGAGACCCCTCCCACAGTCCCCCCCAGAAGAAGAAAAAAATGAAATGCAATGAATTCCATTCCCCACCCCCAAGAACCCCCCAATGCACCAACAGCGAAGAGAATGAACTAAAGAGAAAAAAGGAAAAGACAGACGTGTACAAAACATTAAGGACACCTGCTCTTTCCATGACAGACTGACCAGTTGAATCCAGGTGAAAGCTATGATCCCTTATTGATGTCACTTATTAAATCCACTTCAATCAGAGTCAAGGCTAGAAAACAGGTTAAAGAAGGATTTTTAAGCCTTTAGGCAATTGAGACATGGATTGTGTATGCCTGTCATTCAGAAGGTGAATGGGCAAGACAAAATATTTAAGTGCCTTTGAACGGGATAAGATAGTAGATGCCAAGCAAACCGGTTTGAGTCAAGAACTGCAAAGATGCTGGGTTTTTCAAACTCAACAGTTTTCCGTGTGTATCAAGAATGGTCCACCACCCAAAGGACATCCAGACAACTTGACACAGCTGTGGGAAGCATTGCAGTCAACATGGGCCAGCATCCCTGTGGGACGCTTTCGACACCTTGTAGGGTACACGCCCTGACAAATTTAGGCTGTTCTGAGGCAAAAGGGGGGCGAAAGGGTGTAAATCAATATTAGGAAGGTGTTCTTCATGTTTTGTACACTCAGTGTATATAGGAAGTAAAATTAATATTTTCACGAGTGCAACAGCAGACATTATTGTAGTCAGTTAAATAAAGGAGGTGAGGTATCATCACCCTCAACACTAGAGTGTTGGACACTGGAGCCTTGGAAACATGCCTCTACTGCTCTGGCAGGTTATTGAGTAGATGGGAGGGTCTTTCACATTTTCAAAAGGAATGTTGCTTCTCTTGAGGAGTGGGAGGTCATTGATTTAGCCTAGAATCTATCTAGAAGGATCAGGAAACCCACCATCACCCCAGGTCAGAGGACGACATGGAGAATCATTTTCTCACATTTTCACAAAGTCTCTCTGAAGAATGACAGTTACATTCAGATCCTTTTCACAGTCTTTCAGCTCTTCTTCGACCACCTTCATCCTCTTCACTTTCCATCTACTCTCGCATAGCTCTGCTGTATTCTTTCTTGCAGTCTCACTCTCCCTTCTTTAGACTATTCCTGCATACACATCTGTCTGCCTGTCCTCTTCTGTTATCCCTCTCCTCCTCCTGATCTTGATCTGTTATATCAGGGAGTAATCCTGTACAGCCTCTAGGGTGGTGGTTAGAATGTTCCAAGCATGACACTTGAATGTGAAAGTGTCAGTTTAGCAGCTAGCAAAGGAAGCTGTCAGAGGCCGTTCTACTTCCACATTCCCACTAGCAACATGCTAGCTCTTTCTCTGACCTCACAGAGGAAGTGACTAACACTACTGACAAACACATTTACAACATGTAGGCCTACATCGGTGACGACAAAAACCATCACATGCTGCACACACTACTGACAGCAAAGCCTGAAAGGCACTACTACCCATTTCCACTTCTACACAGGCATAGCAGAGTCATAAAGACAGCAGCACCAGGAGCAGTGAGAACCAGGCAGTGGAGTTTATTAAAGTGACTCATTCCCAGTCCCAGGCTAGCGGGCTGGAAGTCTGCGGACACTCTAGAGCCTCTAGAGGAGAGAAAAGAGAGGAGGGAGAGAGAGGTAAAACACAAGAAAGGGAAGACGAGGGCACTCACCATGTTTGCACCCTTGGGCCTCCATCTTCACCCAGTGGGTGGTGACCAGTAAGCAAGCACAACCAGCATAGACAGCCAGAGACTGACTGCTCTGACTAGGTGATGTAATGCGTGAGCGTGCTGAATGGCCACGCTGTGTGCAGGAGCACAGAGAGACAAAACTGTCCAGCCCGAGGAAAAGACAAAAGCAGGCAGAGCTTCTGTAGAGACAGTCCAGCCCTATAACAACAGAGATGGGAGCCCAGAATGACCCTCCCCATGACCATCTCCCAGACCTGGAATTGAATTATAATTAGAGCAGTTAGGCTCAGTTAGTGCAGGAGGCACCACAGAGAGAGAGGGGGAACAGTAGGACTGTTTGGCGAGGCACCGAGTGACTCACTGCCTACTATAGGATGTATACTAACTAGTAGTGGTCTATAGAATACATTAGGGTAGAGCAGAGACATATAGAGGAGAGGAAGCATGGCAGAGGCATCCCCCAGGATCATTAATATAGCCTCCAGAACCCAACTCTGCAACCCAAGAGGGGCTGCCCTATGCAACTCAACCCTCCAACACCATCCCATCCTCCTCTCTTTATGTAGCAGCAAGGTATGCCTTGGCATGGCTGCCACAACAGCAATGCCGCTCATCCTGATCCACAGTGTTCAAGTCATCCACATTCAGTTAACTGCCAAAATAATGGAAACACTTGAGTAAATAGGGATACAAAGTATATTGAAAGCAGGTGCTTCCCCACAGGTGTGGTTTTGAGTTAATTAAGCAATTAACATTCCATCATGCTTAGGGTCATGTATAAAATGCTGGGTAGGCCATTATTTTGGGTACAATGCCCTCATCCATAGAGCACAAGTGCTCAATGAATGGTTTGGTCACTGAATGGTTTGATGAGCATGAAAACAATGTAAACCATATGCCATGGCCATCTCAGTCACCAGATCTCAACCTAATTAAACACTTATGGGAGATTCTGGAGCGACGCCTGAAACAGCATTTTACACAACCATTAACAATACACCAAATTATGGAATTTCTCGTGGAAGAATCCCAATGAGTTCCAGACACTTGTAGAATCTATGCCAAGGTGCATTGAAGCTGTTCTGGTGGCTCGTGGTGCCCAATGCCCTATTAAGACACTTTATGTCAGTGTTTCCTTTATTTTGGCAGTTACAGACTGAAATTACAGCTGCTTGAAGCAGGCAGGGTAACATCAGGACATCCCAAGATGAGAGGCCTAAGTGGGGCTGTAGGGAAGGAATAAATAGACCAGCAGGCAGG
The DNA here is from genome assembly GCF_023373465.1 of Oncorhynchus keta. Taxonomy (NCBI): domain Eukaryota; kingdom Metazoa; phylum Chordata; class Actinopteri; order Salmoniformes; family Salmonidae; genus Oncorhynchus; species Oncorhynchus keta. Next base: position 20,799,954 of record NC_068445.1, read on the forward strand.
AACAGGATATGACCAGGGTATGATCAGACTGGGCTTAAACCGTTTATGAGGAGAAAATACATGTATTAAGTCTGTATTACATTTTAACTGTCCATGTTGCTATACAGATATCATTTTAGGCCAGGGCTACCGAAATTGTTGCTTTGCCGTGATTGGTTGTAGATTACTGATAGGCCTCTACTATTGGCTGACATAGCCTATATCACTCACAAAAGGAGGCGATGGAGAATGAGCTTGGGACAGGTGGGTTGAGGCAGGTAAGTTGGAACAGAAGTTTAGAGTGGAGGTAGAGGAACTCTGCAGCAAAGCCCTGCTCTCATTATTCACAACTCACTGCCAAGGAGTTCACCAGCCAAGTGATGGCACTTAAAACTAAACTGTCACATGCACCAAGGACTATGCCTATGTGTTTAAAGGATAATCTGCTTACAGCAGGTTGTCTGCATAACTAATTGCCATTCCAGCACCTCCGGGCCCCCGGCATGCAGTCTCTGAATCCATAACAGTCTAACCACCCTACCATCATCAGTACACTCACCTCACAGCTAATGGGGAGGCTGTCTTCTGTGAACAGAAACACTGGTTTCATGGGGTGAAATCACAGAGGGGAGAAGTATTGCTATTCTTTGTCTAATAAGAGCGAGGACATTAGGATGTGGAGAAACTAAAGCTGGGATGTTTTTAGCTATTACACAAAAGGGGACTTCGTTTGGTAGTGAGCCAGAGGTGAAGGAAAGTTGTCATGATCATCATCTATCAAACATACAGAGGAAATGAAATTAAATATAAAACAAAGGAAGTTCATTTCAAACAACATTAGATAGAACAGGATATGAGTGGCTGATCAGTGAACCAATCAGAAATACAAGACACATGGCTAGCAGCCCCAGGGTACACAGAGCGTTGTGTGGGGGGGGGACTTAATGGTAATCTTATGCAGGTAATGGTGCAGTGTACTGCTACACTCAGTGTCCGTGCTCAGCCCTCCCACCCCTCAGAATGCACAGGACAACGGATGTGACGGGATGGCTCCCCTTAGCAAGGTCGACGACACAGAGCGAGAGAGTCGATTACCACATGAGTCACGACTCAAGGGCGGCGTGTCATCCTCCTCCCTACACCTCAGAAAACACCTATTACACAGAGACCAATAGAAAACTGAGACTCCCTCTACTGCTCTGATTTTATGCCTAAATTTCAGCCAATCTTGATGTCTATGATCTTCCTGTAAAAAAAACAGTCATTACACGTCAAGTAAACCCACAACTAAATGTCCAACCTTCCACATCCTTCTTAGCATGCAAACTGCTAATTTCTCACATGTCTGGTCTGACAGAGAGCAAGAAAGAAATAAGAAAGAAAGACAGAGAAAGATGGTTGAGTAATTAGGAGAGCAGTGCAGTACTACTAAACTGACAGACCCCGTCTCCAGCTCTCCTGAGGATGTGCTGTCAGATCAGTGGTCTGGTTCAGGGTACATCCACTAGCATGGAGATCTGATCTACCCCAGGAGCACGCATGGAGTCATGCAGGAAGCCTGTCTCTGTGTGTTAACACTGACATTCACACACCAAACAGAACAAACACACCAAACAGAGGGAAGACGGCTGTACTTTAGTCTCTGGGTAGCGTAGACATAGAATGATGGGATAATGATGAGGTAATAATGAGATAATTATTAACAGTTCATTATAATAAATAATGTGAAGAATCACATCCTCACTGCATAAATCATATAATGGCTAATATGTTTATGAGATACAGTACCAAATACCATTTTAAGTGACCCTAATCAGTAATCAATGCATTGTTTTGCAGAGAACCCATTACAATTAGTGGCAGGAGCGTTGGGTCAGTAACCAAAAGGTCGCTGGTTCGAGCTGACAAGCTGAAAATCTGTCAATGTGCCATTGAGCAAGGCACTTAACACTAATTGCTCTTGTAAGTCAATCTGGATAAGAGCTTATGCTAAATTATTAAAATGTAAAAATGCAAATAATCGCACTTCAGACATCCTATCAGATCCCTCTCCACTCAGCTCCATATATAGCATATTCCAAGTACAGACTCAAGCTATTCTTCCTCATCCAGCTCAGCTCACATCCCAAACCACACGCACACCTGAGGTTAAAGGAGGCCATAGATGGAGAAATGGTGCATTGGTAGGTAATGCATAACTACCCATGAGATCTGGAGAGTAGGTTATATTTAGTAGTACCGACGGACTAGTATGTACTTGCGTGCTTTTAGAGTCGTCAGATTCATCAAGGAGAAGAGACACAGGGAGTTAGAGCGAGAGCGAGAGCGAGAGCGAGATAGAGATAGAGATAGAGATAGAGAGAGAGAGAGAGTGAGAGGATAGAGGAGTGGGAGGATAGAGGGGAGAGGGGAGAGAGGATAGAGGGTAGAGAGGATAGAGGGGAGAGAGGATAGAGGAGAGAGGGGAGAGAGGATAGAGGAGAGAGGATAGAGGATAGAGGAGTGTGATAGAGAGAGAGTTAGAGTGAGAGGATAGAGAGGAGAGAGGATAGAGGGGAGAGAGGAGAGAGGATAGAGGATAGAGGAGAGAGAGGATAGAGGATAGAGAGGATAGAGGAGAGAGAGGATAGAGAGGATAGAGGAGAGAGGGGAGAGAGGATAGAGGATAGAGGAGAGAGGGGAGAGAGGATAGAGGATAGAGGGGAGAGAGGATAGAGGAGAGAGGGGAGAGAGGATAGAGGAGAGAGGGGAGAGAGGATAGAGGAGAGAGGGGAGAGAGGATAGAGGATAGAGAGGATAGAGGATAGAGGGGAGAGAGGATAGAGGAGAGAGGATAGAAGATAGAGGAGTGTGATAGAGAGAGAGTTAGAGTGAGAGGATAGAGAGGAGAGAGGATAGAGGGGAGAGAGGATAGAGGATAGAGGGGAGAGAGGATAGAGGATAGAGGATAGAGGAGAGAGAGGATAGAGGAGAGAGGGGAGAGAGGATAGAGGGGAGAGAGGATAGAGGGGAGAGAGGATAGAGGGGAGAGAGGATAGAGGGGAGAGAGGATAGAGAGGATAGAGGGGAGGATAGAGAGGATAGAGGAGAGAGGGGAGAGAGGAGAGAGGATAGAGGAGAGAGGGGAGAGAGGATAGAGGAGAGAGGGGAGAGAGGATAGAGGAGAGAGGGGAGAGAGGATAGAGGGGAGAGAGGATAGAGGAGAGAGAGAGGATAGAGGAGAGAGGATAGAGAGGATAGAGGAGAGAGGATAGAGGAGAGAGGGGAGAGAGGATAGAGGGGAGAGAGGATAGAGAAGAGAGAGGATAGAGGATAGAGGGGAGAGAGGATAGAGGAGAGAGGGGAGAGAGGATAGAGGGGAGAGAGGATAGAGGATAGAGAGGATAGAGGAGAGAGAGGATAGAGGAGAGAGGGGAGAGAGGATAGAGGGGAGAGAGGAAAGAGGACAGAGGGGAGAGAGTGTGTGAGCGGTGTGTCCTGGGCCAGGAGAGGGAGGAGAGTGTAATCCTGAGTGGTAATTGCTAACTGGCTGCTGGGCTCCCCTGAGATGCATCAAGTGAAGACAAATGGAGGAGACGGCAGGTTAAACCCAGTAACACAGTGCCCGGCTCAAAGCAACAAAATTAGGAACTGTGCAGAGCAACCCATCACTGTCCCCCCAACCTCTGCAGTACACTTCTAGTAGAATATTGAACACAATATAAAAACAGACTGAGGGTTTGGTGAGTAAGGGGCAGCGTAACTCACATTTTAACCGGAAAGCAAAAGATCAGTTTTCAATGAAAACAAATGTAAAATGTAATCGTAAAAAAGTTCTGAAAGGGATCTGAAATAAATCCATATGAATATTTATTAGACAGAGGGGCAATATTCTATTTCCTGCCTGGCGTAGTATAGCAGGCTTTACAAGGAGGGGATATTTTAGAGAGCCAATATGTTGATCGATCCACAGCACATTCAGCTTCTGTCCCAAATGGCACCCTATACCCTATATAGTGCACTACTTTTGATCAATCAATCAATCAATCAATTAAATGTATTTTTAAAAGTCCTTTTACATCAGGGCCCTTCAAGGGGAAATTTTCCTCTGCTCTCCCTCCCACTCTATACAGGCATGGACATTCATTTGTCCATGCCACTAAATGCAAATTCAGCACCTCAGTGGCACCTCCTCGTCCTTGTGAGAGGGCATGCTGGGAAGGGAAAGTGTGTGAGTCTGGCCTGGGAACCCACAGTGGTGCTGTAGGGTTCTGCTGCATGCATGATGACAGGGTTATTGAGAAATAGCAATTCAAGAGGCCAGAAGAAAAGTTCAACGACTGTAGATGACGGTCAGTTACACTGAAACTACATGGAGTTCTACATGGTTTCTGGTCACGGTTTTAGTGGGGCAAGGACCATACCAGTATCCTGATACTTGTTAGTATCGTGGCAAGGATTTAACTTCTTTAGGAAAACAGCCCTAATGTTGGAAACAAACATCATTATGTTGTCATTCAGAGTCACATTTCCTATCCAAGCTATAGCAGAATATTTTACATACAGCAGGTTTTTAAAGGACCAAGAGTTTAGTCTGCTTAGTGTTTTCAGTTATGCTACAGAAAACATCTTGCAATACTGGCAGGGGTGAAAGTAGATTTAATTTCTTACCAGTACGGCGTACCCCAACCCCAAGTATTTATTTTACCAGACCACCTTACTTTCAACCCTGGATACTGGTATCGTCACAGCCCTAGTAAGCAGCCTCGGCTTGTGTAAACCGGAACAGCTCATAGGAGCAGGAGACTCTAGACAAGATGCTAGTCTATCGCAGGGCCTTAACACCAATCTACCTCCTTAATGCTGAGTCTATCTCAGGGCCTTAACCCCAATCTACCTCCTTAATGCTGAGTCTATCGCAGGGCCTTAACCCCAATCTACCTCCTTAATGATGAGTCTAGTCTATCGCAGGGCCTTAACCCCAATCTACCTCCTTAATGCTGAGTCTATCGCAGGGCCTTAACCCCAATCTACCTCCTTAATGCTGAGTCTATCGCAGGGCCTTAACCCCAATCTACCTCCTTAATGCTGAGTCGATCGCAGGGCCTTAACCCCAATCTACCTCCTTAATGCTGAGTCTAGTCTATCGCAGGGCCTTAACCCCAATCTACCTCCTTAATGCTGAGTCTATCGCAGGGCCTTAACCCCAATCTACCTCCTTAATGCTGAGTCTAGTCTATCGCAGGGCCTTAACCCCAATCTACCTCCTTAATGCTGAGTCTAGTCTATCGCAGGGCCTTAACCCCAATCTACCTCCTTAATGCTGAGTCTATCGCAGGGCCTTAACCCCAATCTACCTCCTTAATGCTGAGTCTAGTCTATCGCAGGGCCTTAACCCCAATCTACCTCCTTAATGCTGAGTCTATCGCAGGGCCTTAACCCCAATCTACCTCCTTAATGCTGAGTCTAGTCTATCGCAGGGCCTTAACCCCAATCTACCTCCTTAATGCTGAGTCTATCGCAGGGCCTTAACCCCAATCTACCTCCTTAATGCTGAGTCTAGTCTATCGCAGGGCCTTAACCCCAATCTACCTCCTTAATGCTGAGTCTAGTCTATCGCAGGGCCTTAACCCCAATCTACCTCCTTAATGCTGAGTCTAGTATATCGCAGGGCCTTAACCCCAATCTACCTCCTTAATGCTGAGTGACAAGCAGAGACGCATCAGGTCCCATTTTTAGTCTTTGGGGGAAAAAAACGCTCTGTGTGTGTGTGTGTGTGTGTGTGTGTGTGTGTGTGTGTGTGTGTGTGTGTGTGTGTGTGTGTGTGTGTGTGTGTGTGTGTGTGTGTGTGTAGAGCAAAGATAGTACAGAAAGCCCAGGCAGAAGCACACAGCTGTCCTACTGAAACATCACTACCAGCTCCAGGGGGAGAGAGGGATAGAGAGGGGTAATGGAGGGTGGGAAAGGGGGATGGAGGGAAAGAGAGAAAACATGGTCATTGTGCAGTAGAATCTACGGCAGAGGTAGTTTGGCTACCCTGGTCCTGGAGTGCCGCAAGAGCTTCATGTTTTTGATTATTTTTTGATTATTTAAAAAAAAAAAATGTACCCCTTTTTTTCTCCCCAATTTCATGGTATCCAATTGTTGTAGTAGCTACTATCTTGTCTCATCGCTACAACTCCCGTACGGGCTCGGGAGAGACGAAGGTTGAAAGTCATGCATCCTCCGATACACAACCCAACCAGCCGTACTGCTTCTTAACACAGCGCGCATCCAACCTGGAAGCCAGCCGCATCAATGTGTCAGAGGGTACCTGCACCTGGCAAACTGGTTAGCACGCACTGCGCCCGGCCGGCCACAGGAGTCGCTAGTGCGCGATGAGACAAGGACATCAAGCCCTCCCTAACCCGGAAGACGCTAGGCCAATTGTGCGTCGCTCCACGGACCTCCCGGTCGCGGCCGGTTACGACAGAGCCTGGGCGCGAACCCAGGGACTCTGATGGCACAGCTGGCGCTGCAGTACAGCGCCCTTAACCACAGCGCCACCCGGGAGGCCCATGTTTTTGATTTAACTGACCTGGAAGACCAGGTGTGTTGAATTAGGCAATCATTGAACTGATCAATTAGCCTAGTTGGAACAAAATCCGGCAGTACCTGCGGCCCTCCAGGAACGGGATTGCCTACCCCTGGTTTACGGTATAAGAGACTGGCCAATCAAAGCACCAAATTATGACAATAAAAAATACAAACTTTAACTGACATAATTTCAACCACAGCTCAACTCACTCAACACACAAACTGTAAAGTACATGAATGGGTTCATCCCCATCACTTCACCTCACATACCATGCTTGGTTAGTTACACAGGCCTGCACCAACAGTCACACATGCCCACTCTGACACACAGCTGACATGGAGTTCCCCAAATAAAGTTCCAAACCAAAGAACCAAATGTAACCTTGGACTGATAAACTGCTGTTACAAATGTGTAATCCCATAACGGAAACATAATGTAAATCAATTGCATATTCACATGGTGATAAAGTAGACTAATTTCTTAAAATTGCACCCAGAAAATAAATATAAAGTAACCCAAAGTAGATTTATGCTGGTACAGTAACTATAGTGCAGTATCACACACTGCGTTGAACTGCATAAGTGTGGTCATCATCTCCATGACTCTGCGGAGGGGCTCTAGGACCCAGGGAGCCGCAAGAGCTAGCATCTTTACAATCCTCAATGTCATCATTATATATGGACTACTGCTACTATTAACACTCTACTCACATACTGTACATGCACAGACAACTACGGCATGCAGATATACACAGCTAGGGTCTAGCTAGCATGTGCAAGTTTCATAACTTCCAAGTGCAAACACAAAGTGAAGCAGCCGGAAGACAGAGGGAGTGAATGGGAGAGGGAGAGAGAGAGGAAGGGAGAGCAGGAAGAGAGGGAGGGAGGGAAAGGAGTGGGAGGGGAGGCTGCATCCCTATGAACGCACGTCCATCTCAACTCTGCTGCTGCTGTGGATGGTCCAAAGCACTAACACCGGCCAGGCTGCAGTCGGTCCCAAGCAGCACGGAACTGAGCCAAAAGCCAGAAAGCTATACAGAGAGATGGATGGATAAATGGATGGATACCTCCGAGGCATACGAGGTGGAGGAGGTGGCAGGCCGAAGTTTTCCTCCGGGGTGGTGTGAGAGGAGTGTGGAGGCTGTCTCCTCCTGAGGCTGAGCTGTAGCTGCTGTACTGACCCTGGTTCAGTTTATTGAGGCAGCCCGAGTTGCAGAAGGAGCGGACCGTCCCTGGTTCCCAGCAGCCCCGGCCCTTCATCCCCCTCTCTGTCCTCTCTGCTCTGCAGGCCCGGCGCTCCCCGAGACGCGACACTAGCCTGGGCCGCTACATCATCCTGGCGCGGGGGGGCGGAGGCAGCAGCGATTGTCCTTATTCAGCATTGCAGCGGGCACACACACTGCTCACACACACATTCACACGCCCGCACGCTATGACAAGGGAAGGGAAGCAGGCGCTCCCCTCTTGCATTCGTGTTCTCTCCCTCTCCTAGCTTCGGCTCTTCTTCTCTGAAACGCTCTCGCTGCACACACACTCAGAGCACAGCACATTTACAATTCTCCTCCACATGCTTCTCTCAATGCAGTGCAGAGTGGAAAGGAGGGAAGGAGGGAGGGAGGGCGAGGCAGAGAGGAGATAGATGACTGCCGGCTGCCGAGACCTATAGAACTTCGACCAGAATGCATTACTACTTCCCCACTGCCATAGCCCCCCTCCCTCCCGCTGCTTGCCTTCCCTGCTTGACGGCATAAATCAAGAGTTAACGGCTTCACTGCTGCACAGATTACAGTGAGCATTAGGGACAGTGCTTCACAGATCACCAAACTACCACGGTGTGCAGGTGTGTGATATGATACTGGTGTTAACCTCATGTGGAAACTACAGTCAAGGACATACAGGTCAAGCAATCTGTCATCTCTTTGCTGTCTTCAATAAAATATTTATCTACCGATCACCTCTCTGCTATTCTCTCTGTCTCTTTCCCACGACCAGTGAAGCTTTCCTGGAGAGACCAATAGTAGCGATCAGGCCACTGCGCAATTCTGACCCCCTCTAAAGGGGCAAGGTCAATACAGAGATGTGATAGCAGAGATATACTACTGTTACTGTGGCTCTTCTCCTCAGCAGCATGCACTGCTCTGCTGCACCCACAGCAGTGTTCAGAAGGGGGGAGGTGATCATTTTAATATGGCTGCCAAGGGTTCATGCAGTGTACTGCATTTGCATTCCAAGGTGACCTTGACCGCCCAAAGCTTTCTGCCTCCCTCTGTGTTGCGCTCGCACACGCACACACCTTGAGAAAGGGGAACAGTCTCTCACACACACATGTATTACCAACAATAACTAGGCTGTCCTCTGATCATATCCTCTGTTACCCTCTATAGGCTCATAACAGCAGCTAATGTCGTCGCTGTCCGAATGAGCGGATGTTAAGCGTTGCAATTCGCATACACATTGGAGCATGGCAACAGAGACAGTTTATTTATAGTGATCCACTTGAATTCTGCTCAAGCTGCTGCTGACTCCTCTGGGAAGGACACACCATGACGATGTGTTTGTATTATCGGCAGCTGTATGAGCTGTCATTAACCATGTCATGGTTCCAGGGGTGCAACTTTCATTGGGGACAGGGGTGGACATGTCCCCCCGACATTCTGAAATTGCATTTCTGTCATTGGAATGTAATACAAAATATGGCAAGAGTGTGCTTTAGGACCAGGCGGACGCCTCCGAGCAGTCGGGAAGACTATTTGGAGTGTTTATCCGACTGGATTTACAGTGGTTCTTTGTTTAAAAGTTATGTCGTACTGCAACACAGCTTGCGGGCTGCCGCAGAATTCTACGGCACGTTGTGTGTCAGCCATTGTTGCCATTAATGCTAGTTAGTGATAGTTTGACCACCAGAGGGCATCTTTGAGAAAACTTTTACATTTTTAATATTGGTTGTACTAGAGAAGTTAAAACCTTTTTTTATAAGAACATAGTATATGGGATTGATTAAGGAATGTAGCTTAATTCATTTGATTAATATTATGGTGTTTCTATTCCTAGAAAGAAAAGTATACATCTGACAGACAGCGCCTGATTCAGTAACACTAAACAAGGATTAGATGGAGGCAGATGTTATAGGAAGAGACTTGGATGTATAGCTGAGGGAAAGGTGGGAAGCATCTGGGAACCTACAGTACCTTTTATTTTGCAAGAAGAAAATAGGAGAATAAGAAAGAGAGAAAAAGTTGTGTTAACATAGGGGGGTGGGGGGTGACCGGTTGGGAGTAGGCTACTAAGTGACTGCGTGTGAAGAGCAATATAATCCTAACATTTCCACACCCTAATTGTAGTCTAGCCAATACCCAAACGGAGATTCAGTGAAAATAAAAATCTCATTGATTTATTAATACCATTCCCCATGCTCATCTCAGAGCAGCGCCAAACGGTGCTGAAATAGTTGCCCACACACGGGTAGGCTATTGCTTCAAATCCTATTATAACAATTGGATGAATTTGGGTGTTCCAATAAGCAACCATTTGTTGCCTTCTTTGTTGCCTTCATTAGCCTACTTTATTCTTAAAAGAACTCCAGCACAGAGAAGAGAAAGGAGCCTTAAATTAGTTTTTTAATTATTTAAACTAGGCAAGTCAGTTAACAAATTCTTATTTACAATGACGGCCTATACCGACCAAACACGGACGATGCAGGGTCAAATTGTGCGCCATGGGACTCCCAATCACGGCCCAATAAAGAGATTGAATTCACAAACTAATTTGACTGTTTTTCATATTGGCAATTAACCATAAACACAGCATCTACCGTGGTATTCCATTTCCAGCAAGATTATTCAAGCCATCAACTCACTGAGGGTTGAAGATGATGAGCGATCAGCAAAGGCCATCTGGAATCTGCTGGCATCAGCGTACAAGATCGCTCTAATCACAGTCAGAAAACAATTGAAGAAACTTGAGTGGATTTATGTAAAGGCTCTGTAAGAGATTATGTATATAAAACATTAACTGTGTGTTCTCTTGTTTTGTACTGTTCTGTAGTTTCAACCTAATGATTCGTCTGACAAACAAAGAACTTTGTGCGCCGCAAAACCAGTTTGTATTGAAGTATAAATTTTGTATGACTGACGCATTTAGTGAGCGGTCTAATGCTTTAATATTTAATCATTTCTGCCCTCTGAATTCATATTCATTATATAAATAGGCCCATGTGCACCTTCATCAGATGAACCGCAACATGTCGGCTAAAGCGATTAATTAATTTAATTAATTAATGCAACTGAAAGTTTTTAATATTGTGATAGTGAAGAGCAATATTATTTTATTTCCAAATAAAAATCTGATTGATTATCAAGACCAGTCCCTATGCTGTCATTCAGTGATATTTATTCCCATAGTAATTCGCTATGGAGCCATTAATATATTTAAAGTCCATTAACTCGGCAAGGGTCAACTGTCCTGCTGATAGTTGAAATAAACACCTGCATTTTGAAAAGGTATTTTTATTATTTTATTAACAAAAGCATAAAGATGTTGATGAAGAAATCCTGTAGAGTATATGGCTTACACAAGATTTTGCGGTTGCATGAGGTTTGTAGTTAGAAACGTAAAACTTTAGAGTACTTAATACATAGCAAATTGGGGGGATTATTTAAAAAAAGAATAATTCACACCTAGCGCAAGCTATCCTTTTGTAAAGGTTGAAGAGTCTATTGTCCTGCTAATAGCCCATTGTGGAAACGTTGTTTGCACCCATAGGTTTTAGAAGATCTCATACAACGGCTGTGTGCTACTCTCTTCACAGAACAGCACAAACTGGCCCTAACCAGAATAGAAAGAGGAGTGGGAGGCCCCAGTGCACAACTGAGCAAGATGACAACTACATTAGTGTGTCTAGTTTGAGAAACAGACGCCTCACAAGTCCTCAACTGGCAGCTTCATCAAATAGTACCTGCAAAACCACAGTCTCAACGTCAACAGTGAGGAGGCGACTCCGGGATGCTGGCCTTCCTTTCCTGTAGCGGTCATGAGAGCCAGTTTAATCATAGGACTTAATGGTTTTGTGACTGTACTTGAAGAAACGTAACTTTTAACAAAACACACCTGTTAATTGAAATACATTCCAGGTGACTGACTACCTTATGAAGCTGGTTGAGAGAATGCCAAGAGTGTGCAAAGCTGTCATCAAGGCAAAGGGTGGCTACTTTGAAGAATGTAAAATATATTTTGACACTTTTTTGGTTACTACATGATTCCATGTGTTATTTCATAATTTTGATGTCTTCACTATTATTCTACAATGTAGAAAATGCTAAAAAATAAAGAAAAACCCTTGAATGAGTAGGTGTCCAAAACTTTTGACTGGTACTGTATATATTTACAAAATAATATATACGGGGGATTTGAAATTATGCAGACAATTACGTTGATGGAAGCCACAATCTATCTTCTAAAACCAAAGTTGTGCCCCTGTATGGTTACACTTTTATAAACAGTGCATGTCTGTAAGATGGATACTAAAAAGCCATGTCAGCAGTGTCCTGAGATAAGGATTTGGAATAGCATCTCTGGTCCATTTCTTGTGCGTGATGTGCACTACAGGAGGTTGGTGGCACCTTAATGACTGGAGCGAAATTAGTGGAATGATATCACATTTATCAAACACATGGTTTCCATAGTTTCCAGGTGTTTGATGCAATTCCATTTGCTCCGTTCCGGCCATTATGAGCCATCCTCCCCTCAACAGCCTCCTGTGATGTGCACATAAAGAACACATATGTATGGATATTTTACACACTGTCTGTGACATTCTGCTATGAAGTAGATCTGTAGTGAAGGACATGGTGATAAACAGTCTTATATACTGAAGTAGATCTGTAGTGAAGGACATGGTGATAAACAGTCTTATATACTGAAGTAGATCTGTAGTGAAGGACATGGTGATAAACAGTCTTATATACTGAAGTAGATCTGTAGTGAAGGACATGGTGATAAACAGTCTTATATACTGAAGTAGATCTGTAGTGAAGGACATGGTGATAAACAGTCTTATATACTGAAGTAGATCTGTAGTGAAGGACATGGTGATAAACAGTCTTATATACTGAAGTAGATCTGTAGTGAAGGACATGGTGATAAACAGTCTTATATACTGAAGTAGATCTGTAGTGAAGGACATGGTGATAAACAGTCTTATATACTGAAGTAGAGCTGTCGTGAAGGACATGGTGATAAATAGTCTTATATACTGAAGTAGAGCTGTCGTGAAGGACATGGTGATTGATGGTCCCCTCAATGTAACATGATGCTTTGTGCTTAGGGATTGGGAGAGGCGGTAGGGGTTGAAACAGTTCACACACCCACCCACACACCCCTGTGGCTATAATCCCCCACACCCCAACCGGTGGAGGAGGGAATGACAGTGTTACGGAGGCTGTCTAGCTGCCTGGTAAATTGGGGAGTGTTCGCTTGATTAAAGGAAAAAATAAAAGTGACAGTTATTTTTCGGACTACAGTGTCATAAATTCCGCAGCAACTTTCCTAATAGCCTAACGTGAGAAAACAGGGGCTGTGGATTCAGAGCTATAATAGTGTATCAGTGAGAGAACTGAGGCTGCTGTTGAGTGGTGGCTGTCTGTCCCAAATTAGCACCCTCTTCCCTATAAAGTGCACTGCTTTTGACCATAGCCCTACAGGCCCTGATCAAAAGTAATGCATTATAAAGGGAATAGGGTGCTATTTGGGATGAATCCAGTGTGTTGGGGAGAAGGTGTGTTCTTCCGTATGTCCTAAGTCTTATACAGGGGAGGGAAACAAAGCCAGGTACCTCCAATTAATATCACACTCACTTGACCTGCATTTATTATTATCTCCTTTAATTAACAGAGCTACGGGTAACAGCGCAAAGACAACTGGAATGGGTTCCACCGACGTGAGTGAGAACTACAGTAGCAATGGTCTCTGAATGTCATGCCACTTCATCACAACAGTAGGATCCAGCAGAGAACACGCATTTTCCATGGAAATGAGACATTTTTGCAGTTTTGAAGCAAATTCCTGCAATCCTACACATTCTGCCATGGAGCTGAGAGAAAATGTTGCAGTTATAAAGCTAATTTCCTGCAATTCCATGCATTTTGCCATAGCTAATGCTGTGTTCAAGTTGACTGGATGTCCTTTGGGTGGTGGACGTTTCTTGATAAACACGGGAAACTGTTGAGCGTGAAAAACCCAACAGCGTTGCAGTTCTTGACACACTCAAACCAGTGCACCTGGCAACTACTACCATACCCTGTTCAAAGGCTACTACCATCTTTTGTCTTGCCCATTCATCTCTGAATAGCACACATACACAATCCATGTTTTAATTGTCTCAAGCCTTAAAAACCCTTCTGATTGAAATGGATTTAATAAGTGACATCAATGAGCGTTCATAGTTTCCACTTAGATTAACCTGGTCAGTGTGTCATAAAAAGAGCAGATGTTCCTAATATTTTGTTCACTCAAGGCATGTCCATTATATTATTTACATACTTTATACAGTGGGACAAAAAAGTATTTGGTCAGCCACCAATTGTGCAAGTTCTCCCACTTAAAATGATGAGAGGCCTGTAGGTACACTTCAACTATGACAGACAAAATTAGAAAAAAAATCCAGAATATCACATTGTAGAATTTTTAATTAAATTATTTGCAAATTATGGTGGAAAATAAGTATTTGGTCAATAACAAAAGTTTATCTCAATACTTTATTAGATACCCTTTGTTGGCAATGACAGAGGTCAAACATTTTCTGTAAGTCTTCACACACTGTTGCTGGTATTTTGGCCCATTCCTCCATGCAGATCTCCTCTAGAGCAGTGATGTTTTGGGCTGTTGCTGGGCAACACGGACTTTCAACTCCCTCCAAAGATTTTCTATGGGGTTGAGATCTGGAGACTGGCTAGGCCACTCCAGGACCTTGAAATGCTTCTTACGAAGCCACTCCTTCGTTGCCCGGGCGGTGTGTTTGGGATCATTGTCATGCTGAAAGACCCAGCCACGTTTTATAGTCAATGCCCTTGCTGATGGAAGGAGGTTTTCACTCAAAATCTCACGATACATGGCCCCATTCATTCTTTCCTTTACACGGATCAATCGTCCTGGTCCGTTTGCAGAAAAACAGCCCCAAAGCATGAGGTTTCCACCCCCATGCTTCACAGTATGGTGTTCTTTGGATGCAACTCAGCATTCTTTGTCCTCCAAACACGACGAGTTGAGTTTTTACCAAAAAGTTATATTTTGGTTTCATCTGACCATATGACATTCTCTCAATCTTCTTCTGGATCATCCAAATGCTCTCTAGCAAACTTCAGACGGGCCTGGACATGTACTGGCTTAAGCAGGGGGACACATCTGGCACTGCAGGATTTGAGTCCCTGGCGGCGTAGTGTGTTACTGATGTTAGGCTTTGTTACTTTGATCCCAGCTCTCTGCAGGTCATTCACTAGGTCCCCCCGTGTGGTTGTGATCATTTTGACCCCACGGGGTGAGATCTTGCGTGGAGCCCCAGATCGAGGGAGATTATCAGTATGTCTTCCATTTCCTAATAATTGCTCCCACAGTTGATTTCTTCAAACCAAGCTGCTTACCTATTGCAGATTCAGTCTTCCCAGCCTGGTGCAGGTCTACAATTTTGTTTCTGGTGTCCTTTGACAGCTCTTTGGTCTTGGCCATAGTGGAGTTTGGAGTGTGACTGTTTGAGGTTGTGGACAGGTGTCTTTTATACTGATAACAAGTTCAAACAGGTGCCATTAATACAGGTAACGAGTGGAGGACAGAGGAGCCTTTTAAAGAAGAAGTTACAGGTCTGTGAGAGCCAGAAATCTTGCTTGTTTGTAGGTGACCAAATACTTATTTTCCACCATAATTTGCAAATATATTCATTAAAAAAATCATAAAGTGAATTTCTGGATTTTTTTTTCTAATTTTGTCTGTCATCGTTGAAGTGTACCTATGATGAAAATGACAGGCCTCTCTCATCTTTTTAAGTGGGAGAACTTGCACAATTGGTGGCTGACTAAATACTTTTTTGCCCCACTGTATCTGGTTACTGCGTTTGAGAATAAAATTCAGACATTTCTTCTCACGGCCCCAATCAAAGAACTTTGTGCTCATAAATTCTAAACCCACTTACTGAAGTGTCTAAGTTCAAAAGAGCAAACATTTCTCTCTGAGAAAAGGAAGCAACATTATAAAAAAGAAAGGTTGTGTTATGGATGAAACCGTCTCTGGACAAAGATGGCACTAGTTATGGTGATGGCAGCCAAATTGAACGGAATGTTAAAATCTTTTTTCTTTTTTACATAAAGGACCAAGCAATGCCTACTACAAACTAAATGAGCATGGCGATTCCCTCTGAAATATGATCTACATTCCTCCTGCCCTCTCCCTACGGACGATGCTAAGCCAGACATCAAAAGGAGGTTGAGGATCTTCAATTAACCATATGGTTAGAGCAGAGAGTTACTGCTTCTTGCCTGAGGCTGGGCCTGGGGCTGGGCCTGGGGCTGGGCCTGAGGCTGGGGCTGGGCCTGGGGCTGGGCCTGGGGCTGGGCCTGGGGCTGGGGCTGGGCCTGGGGCTGGGCCTGGGGCTGGGCCTGGGGCTGGGCCTGGGGCTGGGGCTGGGCCTGGGGCTGGGCCTGGGGCTGGGGCTGGGCCTGGGGCTGGGGCTGGGCCTGGGGCTGGGCCTGGGCCTGGGGCTGGGGCTGGGCCTGGGGCTGGGGCTGGGCCTGGGGCTGGGCCTGAGGCTGGGCCTGGGGCTGCTTTATTGCAAGGGGTTTGACGTATTGACGTGATGATTTGGCAATTACAGGCTGACACAACACTTCATATTAATGTCCCACGGAGCACCGCCCAATTATAGCTGACCGTCAATACACTAGACCAACGAGTCATCCCAGCTAGCAACTACTAAATTAATATGCATAGCCACTCGCTACACACACAAACACCAAACTCCAATGACAACCGTTAGCAGAAAAGACCAGAGGGAGAGGAAAGGTGACAGGAAGGAGGACAAGTCCTTGTCTACATTGAGCCTGGTGCCAGGTTTGCCCTCTTGTGGTGAGGGGGAAGGAAGGCACAGGTTTCCCAGCAGACCTAATGAAGCTGCTTTATTGTGTGTCCCAATGGCACCCTATTCCCTACATAGTGCACTACATTTGACCAAAATCTTTGGCCCATGGTCAAAAGTAGTGCACTATATAGGGAACAGGGTGGCAGCTTTGAAGCAGCTTCAGTGTTCCTCCCCTGCTATTCCCATCAGGATGAAACCCCTCCATGGCCCCCAGCCTCAGCATGCCAGGCCTGGCACAATGCCCAGCTGGAATAGTGATCCTCAGCCAGCCAAACAGAGAATGACTGAGTAAAGCAAATCACTAACTAGAAGGAGAGGCAGCTGTCTGATCTTACTGTACATGAGATTCAAGACCGACTTCAACATCAGGGTCCTGAGACATGATGATGTGTCAGAGCCCCAAGCCATACAGATGAAAACTGATCTAGATAAGCCATGGGACAACAATCCAATTATGAAGGAAACCAGAGCAAACCAGAATACAAAACCCCCCAGCTATACCTGTCATAACCCAACGTTTTAAGAGTTTAGAGGTTTCCTTGTTTTAAGAGGGGGGGCACTTCTTCCATCTATGCACTGAGTGTGTGTGACATTCTGCATCCCAATGGATTGGTCTTTGAAGCAGCACAGCATACAGAGATCCTCATTGGACACACCTAGGACTGAGGCGGTCATGACATTTTGTCACCTGGTGATTGTCAAGCAAAAAACTGCCGGTCTCTCAGTAACTTACCATTAATTAACAAACACATTTAGCATCTCCTGGCTTCCACACATGGACACCTTTGGAACATCTACATTTTAAAAGTGTAATAAATCCATGTAATATAGCCTACACCTTCACAATAAATCCATGTAATATAGCCTACACCTTCACAATAAATCCATGTAATATAGCCTACACCTTCACAATAAATCCATGTAATATAGCCTACACCTTCACAATAAATCCATGTAATATAGCCTACACCTTCACAATAAATCCATGTAATATAGCCTACACCTTCACAATAAATCCATGTAATATAGCCTACACCTTCACAATAAATCCATGTAATATAGCCTACACCTTCACAATAAATCCATGTAATATAGCCTACACCTTCACAATAAATCCATGTAATATAGCCTACGCCTTCACAATAAATCCATGTAATATAACCTACGCCTTCACAATAAATCCATATAATATAGCTTACACCTTCACAATAAATCCATGTAATATAGCCTACGCCTTCACAATAAATCCAGTATTTATTTTAGACAGTTCTAAAGAAACATGATATGAAGAAAATGTCATGTATTTCAGAGGAACAGAATAGCATACTCTGAGTTGTCCTTATATTAGGCCCTGATCTGGCTATGCCATATGGCTGTGGGCTATACAAGTTCATTTAGCAGACAAGATTTGCTTAGAAAGTAAAAGTGCAATATGTGCCATGTAAGAAAGCTAATGTTTAAGTTCCTTGCTCAGAACATGAGAACATATGAAAGCTGGTGGTTCCTTTTAACATGAGTCTTCAATATTCCTAGGTAAGACGTTTCAGGTTGTAGTTATTATAGGAATTATAGGACTATTTCTCTCTATACCATTTGTATTTCATTAACCTTTGACTATTGGATGCTCTTATAGGCACTATAGTATTGCAAGTGTAACAGTATAGCTTCCGTCCCTCTCTTCACTCCTCGCCGGACTCTAACCAGGAACACAACGACATTAGCCACCCTCGAAGCAGCGTTACCCATGCAGAGCAAGGGGAACAACCACTCCAAGTCTCAGAGCGAGTGACGTTTGAAACGCTATTAGCGCGCACCCAGCTAACTAGCTAGCCATTTCACTTCAGTTACACCAGCCTCATCTCGGGAGTTGATAGGCTTGAAGTCATAAACAGCGCAATGCTTGACGCACAACGAAGAGCTGCTGGCAAAACTCACGAAAGTGCTGTTTGAATGAATGCTTACGAGCCGGCTGCTGCATACCACTGCTCAGTCAGATTATATGCAACACAGGACACGCTAGATAAACTAGTAATATCATCAACCATGTGTAGTTAACTAGTGATTATGAATGATTGATTATTTTTTATAGTTAAGTTTAATGCTAGCTAGCAACTTACCTTGGCTTAATACATTCGCGTAACAGGCAGTCTCCTTGTGGAGTGCAACAAGAGGCAGGTGGTTATAGCGTTAGACTAGTTAACTGTAAGGTTGCAAGATTGGATCCCCCGAGCTGACAAGGTCAAAATCTGTCGTTCTGCCCATGAAAGAGGCAGTTAACCCACCGTTTCTAGGCCGTCATTGAAAATAAGAATGTGTTCTTAACTGACTTGCCTAGTTAAATAAAGGGCTCTGTGCAGGCCAGTCAAGTTTCTTTCAAACCGATCTCGACAACCCATTTCGTGATTATGATCTGGTCTCATTGCTGCAGCTCCCAAACGTGCTCGGGGGAGGCGAAGGTCGAGTATGCATCCTCCGAAACATGACTCACCAAACCGGCTCGCCACACAGAGTCGCTAAAGCACGATGAGCCAAGTAAAGCCCTCCCGGACAAACCCTTCCCTAACCCAGATGACGCTGGGCCAATTGTGCGCCGCCCTATGGGACTCCCGGTCACAGCCGGTAATGACAGTCTGGAATCGAACCCCAGGCTGTATTGACGCTGCAACACTGCACGCAACAAAGTTCTTTGAAGAACCTTAGGGTTCTTGCACTGAAAATTGCCCCGAAAAGGTTCTTCCAAGAACCTCATAGGAGGTGGGGTTCATTGAGGAACTTCCTTAATGGGTGGGGTTTCTTACAGGAACCTAACTGCCCAACTGAAACATTTGGATTTTAATTTGAAAGGACAGCAGGTGCAAAATGTAACTGAAAAAAGTAAAGACCTCTTCAGTTGACGGTAAGGTGTGTCCCTCTAAATTGATATTGTTTTATGATGTAAACATTCATCTTTTCATATTTTTGCGAATCTTTCTAAAACAGAAAATGGACAATTCAATGGATATCAATCAACAGAGGTAAGAATATGTAGGCTATAAGAACATGTTGAAAGCTGGCTGTACTGGGGGCAGATGACTGAACTGCTAATTTTTGTGTCTGTAGGTATGTAGACAAGGAGGCATACAAAGGTATGTCAATTGCTATTGGAATGTTAAGCAGATCACATTTACCATCCTCCTTTTACTTTTTTTTATTTTTAGAATTTTACCACCTATTTCATGGTATCCAATTGTTAGTAGTTACTATCTTGTCTCATCGCTACAACTCCCATACGGGCTCGGAAGAGACGAAGGTCGAAAGCCATGCGTCCTCCGATACACAACCCAACCAAGCTGCACTGCTTCTTAACACAGCGCGCATCCAACCCGGAAGCCAGCCGCACCAATGTGTCAGAGGAAACACCGTGCACCTGGCAAACTGGTTAGCGTGCACTGCACCCGGCCCGCCACAGGAGTCGCTGGTGCGCGATGAGACAAGGATATCCCTTCCGGCCAAACCCTCCCTAACCCGGACGACGCTAGGCCAAACTCTCCTTAACCCGGACAAAACATTTCTGTATGGACCTCGCTTTGTGCACGGGGCATTGTCATGCTGAAACAGGAAAGCATCTTCCCCAAACAGAATCACAGAATCGTCTAGATTGTCATTGTATGCTGTAGCGTTAAGATTTCCATTCACTGGACTAAGGGGCCTAGCCAAACCATGAAAAACAGCCCCAGACCATTATTCCTCCTCCACCAAACTTTACAGTTGGCACTATGTATTTGGGCAGGTAGCGTTCTACTGGCATCCGTTAAACCCAGATTCATTGGACTGCTCCAGCAGACGCTGCTCGGCCATGGAAATCCTTTTCATGGAGCTCCCGACGAACGGTTCTTGTGCTGACGTTGCTTCCAGAGGCAGCTGAGCGGTTGTTGCTCCTAGACATTTCTACTTCACAACAAAAGCTAAAGTAGGGCAGAAATTTAACAAACTGACTAGTTGGAAAGGTGGCATCCTATGACGGAGCCACGTTGAAAGTCACTGAGCAAGGCTATTCTACTGCCAATGTTTGTCTGTGGAGATTGCATGGCTGTGTGCTCAATGTTCTACACCTGTCAGCAGCGGGTGTGGCTGAAATAACCAAATCACTAATTTGAAGGGGTGTCCACATACTTTTGTATATATAATACATGTTTGGAACCTCCCATCACAAAATCGCAGTATCGAATCGCAATACATAACATATCGTCACCGAAGTACCATGATCATATCCTATTGGGAGGTTCCTGGCTATTTCCAGCACTACTAGATAACACTACCCTCTCGCTAACGCACATCAGTGTAAAATGTAACAGGAACAGAGAGAGCCATACACTGGCTCCAGCCCTGTGCCTGAGTGATAAGGGAGGGACTGGAATGGCTTCATTGTCTCGTCCATGCAGCGGTTTTCCCCAATGGGGAATGTTTAAAGACCATTCAAACCACAGGTGCTAAATATCTGGGACACTGTCTACCTTGTGTCACCTCTGAATGGGATAGGAGAGGAGGGAGAGAAAAAAACAGAAAGAGAAGAGGAAGAGATATTGCGAGGGAGGGAAGTCAATGACTTTTTTTGAAAGATGCAGTGGGAAGGAAAACAGGATGAGACAGATGGAAGTGGGATGACAGACTGGAAAGAGTTGAGGGATGAGTGAAAGAGAGAGAGAGAGCGATGTGTTGGCATATCAGTGCAGCGGGTCCTGGAGTTCTGCACTGTTCATCTGCGGAATGTGCTGGTTTAGAAAGGTCAGACTTAGTATGTGACAGCACAGCTTCAAACTCAGGCTGACACCCTGCCCAGAGCACAGCAGCAGGCCAACAGGGAAGGACAGCGAAAAGAGAGCGGGGGTGAGCATGGAGCCATACACATCACCAAGGACTAGAAAGGGATGGAGGGACTTGAGCTGCTGTCACAGCATAGAGACACAGAGACGGAATAACAACAGACAGTGGGAAAGGATAAGAATGGAGAGAGAGAGAGAGAGTCCCACTAATGGTGGCCTAGTTTTAAAACAGTAGCAGGGTAACTGGACTGCTAATGTGTTACTGATCATAGAGCTTCTCTCTCCTCCTCTACTCCCAACCCACCCTCCATCATCATCCTCCTCTCCACACAGCACCGGCTTCGTTCAGCTTCATTAGAGGGACAGGATCACACTCCCAAACAACCGGTGTGTGTCTCTGCCCAAGCCTGCAGATCTGAGACCAAACAGAAAACACACATGATACAAACATGATACACACATTTTAAAACGGACTGATTTGCGAGGGAAAACCCATAAGGACCATCTGTCAGCTACCCCATGTCATTCTGAGCAGGTTGTTATACGTGTTCGTATCTGAAACATATAAAGTACTGAGATACAAAATTGAGCGCAATACACACAAATACTGAGATTGATAAAATGTATGTTAACTGATTTGCTCTCATCTACACTTACTAACACACACACACGCACACACACACACACACACACACACGCACGCACGCACGCACGCACACACACACACATCTGAACAAAAACATCCAGGAAGCAGGAGTCCGGCCCATCAGTTCAGTATCTGAATATAGCAGAGTGTTGAGAGAGACAGTGGGAATAGCAGCACCACTGTGTTCCACCATGGTAACCAGGACAAAGACAACATGATTGACTCCCCCTCAACAACTCCACCACAAACCAAGCATATAGGGGACAGTGAATAGCCCAATAACCTATCCACAACACACACATTCATAAGCACACACACGGACACTCAAACAAATAACCAAACTACCCCAACTATATCCTCAACCGTTTATCTCAGAACGGCAGTTGAATGGAGAAAAGGCTGTACTTACTCACAGGTCTGAATGTGCCTGAAATCCTGCTCTTGCCTTTTTCCCTGTCAGGTCCAGTCCCAGTGGGATAGAGGAACTCTTTAGGAATGGGAAGAGGTACGGAGCATGAGTTGGAAAAAGCAGAAAAAAAGTCATTCCATTCAGAACGAGTCCCTCAGAGTGAGAAGCACAGTAAATTGCATACTGAGACAGAACGAGAGTGGGAGAGAAAGAGCGAAAGATAGAGTGAACAAGCAAGAGAAACAGAGAGGGAGTGAGTGAGAGAGGTAGAGAGGGGAGTGAGCGAATGTGGGGAAAGAAAGCAGGGAAATAGCCAGGGAAAGGAGACGGGAGGGAGTGTAAAGAGGAGGGAGAGTAGGGAGAGGGAGTAGGAGAGGGGGAGAGGGAGGAAGAGAGAGGGGGAGAGGGAGGAAGAGAGTAGGGAGAGGGAGTAGGAGAGAGAGGGGGAGAGGGAGGAAGAGAGAGGTGGAGAGGTAAAACAGAGGGATGCATTGAGGCATGTTCCATCATGCTTTCCTAATCAATCCCCACACTGTCCCCTTAGATATGCTCTCGGGTTTCAGGACCACGGACAGAGAATTACCATTCACTACTGTCCACTACCCACCCAGCCTCCTCAGTGGATGGGGTGGGAGAGAGGAGATGAAAGCAGGAAAAGAGAGAAAGAGGGAAGGATGTAGCCTACTTGTATTATTATGTGAGAGAGTGAGGGAGGATAGAGGGTGGGACTGTGGGGATGTGTGAGAAGAGGAATGTCGCGTGGATGGATGCTTCCCATCCCACAGGACCGTTCTAACAGACAAGGGGTGTACATAAACAGAGGTGTGGACAGGGATAGACATGGGAAGGGAGGGAGCGACTTGTCCCATAAAGCTGAGCTCAGCTGAGGGCAGGCAGATATTAGGCAGATATCCCTGGTCCCCTGGGTGTACTGGTCCTAACCTACAATACACAGATGAATCATTTCACGCTTCAGCAAACAAAGGGAAGGAGGGGTGGTCAACAACAATGACAAAAATCAAAAGGACTAATTCGAGGTAGAAAGCAGTTGGAACACTCAGCATATAAAGGCAGAGATTGATTTATTTTAGCTCACTTTAATCCATTGTACAGGTGAGAAGGTGACTGACGTCTTCTTCAGCTTGATGTCGAAACTCCAGTCACCTGCTCTCATCCTGTACAATGGATTAAAGTGAGCTACAATAAATCAATCTCTGCCTTTATATGCTGAGTGCCGAAACTCCTTTCTGCCTCAAATTAGTCCTTTTGGAAGTTTTCCTTGATAAACTCTTCTCACAGAAATGAATCACTCACTACCATACTGACCCCACCAGCCAGGATCCACAGATTACATATGCAAAAGCATATGCTCTCGTCTCACACACAGCAGCAGCACCACCACAGCATATACTGAAGATTTGTGTCCGGTAACAGACTCATCGACATTGCGTATCGAGCGTTTAGCCAGTCAGATCAATGCATGGCCATGGCTTTCACTGTGAATCACTTACTTAGAGAGGCACAGAGGGAGAGGCACAGAGCTCTGGTCCCACATGGAGTTGGAGAGCACACAGAGGGAGAGGCACAGAGCTCTGGTCCCACATGGAGTTGGAGAGCACACAGAGGGAGAGGCACAGAGCTCTGGTCCCACATGGAGTTGGAGAGCACACAGCTCTGGTCCCACATGGAGTTGGAGAGCAAACAGAGGGAGAGGCACAGAGCTCTGGTCCCACATGGAGTTGGAGAGCACACAGCTCTGGTCCCACATGGAGTTGGAGAGCACACAGAGGGAGAGGCACAGAGCTCTGGTCCCACATGGAGTTGGAGAGCAGACATGGAGTTGGAGAGCAAACAGAGGGAGAGGCAGAGCTCTGGTCCCACATGGAGTTGGAGAGCACACAGCTCTGGTCCCAGGGTTGGAGAGCACACAGAGGGAGAGGCACAGAGCTCTGGTCCCACATGGAGTTGGAGAGCACACAGAGGGAGAAGCACAGAGCTCTGGTCCCACAGGGAGTTGGAGAGCACACAGAGGGAGAAGCACAGAGCTCTGGTCCCACATGGAGTTGGAGAGCACACAGAGGGAGAGGCACAGAGCTCTGGTCCCACAGAGTTGGAGAGCACACAGAGGGAGAGGCACAGAGCTCTGGTCCCACAGAGTTGGAGAGCACACAGAGGGAGAGCACACAGAGGGAGAGCACACAGAGGGAGAGCACACAGAGGGAGAGCACACAGAGGGAGAGCACACAGAGGGAGAGCACACAGAGCTCTGGTCCCACATGGAGTTGGAAAGCACACAGAGGAAGAGGCACAGAGCTCTGGTCCCACATGGATTTGGAGAGCACACAGAGGGAGAGGCACAGAGCTCTGGTCCCACATGGAGTTGGAGAGCACACAGAGGGAGAGGCACAGAGCTCTGGTCCCACATGGAGTTGGAGAGCACACAGAGGGAGAAGCACAGAGCTCTGGTCCCACATGGAGTTGGAGAGCACACAGAGGGAGAGGCACAGAGCTCTGGTCCCACATGGAGTTGGAGAGCACACAGAGGGAGAGGCACAGAGCTCTGGTCCCACATGGAGTTGGAGAGCACACAGAGGGAGAGGCACAGAGCTCTGGTCCCACATGGAGTTGGAGAGCACACAGAGGGAGAGGCACAGAGCTCTGGTCCCACATGGAGTTGGAGAGCACACAGAGGGAGAGGCACAGAGCTCTGGTCCCACATGGAGTTGGAGAGCACACAGAGGGAGAGGCACAGAGCTCTGGTCCCACATGGAGTTGGAGAGCACACAGAGGGAGAGGCACAGAGCTCTGGTCCCACATGGAGTTGGAGAGCACACAGAGGGAGAGGCACAGAGCTCTGGTCCCACATGGAGTTGGAGAGCACACAGAGGGAGAGGCACAGAGCTCTGGTCCCACATGGAGTTGGAGAGCACACAGAGGGAGAGGCACAGAGCTCTGGTCCCACATGGAGTTGGAGAGCACACAGAGGGAGAGGCACAGAGCTCTGGTCCCACATGGAGTTGGAGAGCACACAGCTCTGGTCCCACATGGAGTTGGAGAGCACACAGAGGGAGAAGCACAGAGCTCTGGTCCCACATGGAGTTGGAGAGCACACAGAGGGAGAGGCACAGAGCTCTGGTCCCACATGGAGTTGGAGAGCACACAGAGGGAGAGGCACAGAGCTCTGGTCCCACATGGAGTTGGAGAGCACACAGAGGGAGAGCACACAGAGGGAGAGCACACAGAGGGAGAGCACACAGAGCTCTGGTCCCACATGGAGTTGGAGAGCACACAGAGGGAGAGGCACAGAGCTCTGGTCCCAAATGGAGTTGGAGAGCACACAGAGGGAGAGGCACAGAGCTCTGGTCCCACATGGAGTTGGAGAGCACACAGAGGGAGAGGCACAGAGCTCTGGTCCCACATGGAGTTGGAGAGCACACAGAGGGAGAGGCACAGAGCTCTGGTCCCACATGGAGTTGGAAAGCACACAGAGGGAGAGGCACAGAGCTCTGGTCCCACATGGAGTTGGAAAGCACACAGCTCTGGTCCTACATGGAGTTGGAGAGCACACAGAGGGAGAGCACATAGAGGGAGAGCACATAGAGGGAGAGCACATAGAGGGAGAGCACACAGAGGGAGAGCACACAGAGGGAGAGCACATAGAGGGAGAGCACACAGAGGGAGAGCACACAGAGGGAGAGCACACAGAGGGAGAGCACACAGAGGGAGAGCACACAGAGGGAGAGCACACAGAGGGAGAGCACACAGAGGGAGAGCACACAGAGGGAGAGCACACAGAGGGAGAGCACACAGAGGGAGAGGCCTGTGTCCCAAACAGCACCCTATTTTCAATAGTGTACTACTTTTGACCAGAGCCCAATATGGGCACTAGTCAAATGCAGCGCATTATAAAGGGAATAGGATGCCATTTGAAACGCACACATGGACAGGGAGCCTCCTCTGTGCTGCTCCCCCCACCTGACTGGTCCCGTTCTTCTGCACCCGAAGCAGCCCAATCGATTGGCTCCTCCTGCAGCCCCTCCATTAGTCTAATCTAGCAGGGAGGAGAGGAGAGGACTGAAGGGGCTGGATGGAGCTTCATGGAGAGACCAGTAAGGAAGGCAGCTACCCACAAGCTGCTTGATGTTCACAGAGGCTCTGCTCTGAATTGCCATTTAACACGGATGATTCATTGCCAACTGCTGCACAATTTGTTTACCTTACTCTTGTTTATTATTTGTATTCTACTACACATTTTCTTGAAATATTTCTCATTGAATTCATATTGGTTATCAAACCAAGTGGGAAATGCATTGAGTTGGGAATAGGAGGGGAATCACTGTCCCCTACTGGCTGCTTACGTAGCACAGGGTCTGCACATGACTAGCCATTTATTAGCCCTAACAGCAGTGCTGGACCTTTTATTTAACCTTTGTTTAACTAGGCAAGTCAGTTAAGAACAAATACTATTTACAATGACGGCCTACCAGAAGGCAAAAGGCTTCCGGCGGGGGCTGGGATTAAAAAGTATATATATGACAAAACACACCATGACCAGACTTGGGCAGGAGCTCACCGAATCAGAGTACCCGTACCTCACATGTTTCACTTCTCGAGTTGTGGTACTTCTAGAATATTAGCTCAAAATGATGGTGGAGTTCCAGCACCTAAATATAAACAGCATCTATTTAAGTACAAGTCAAGCGCTACCTAACAGCCAGTTGTGCCTCCAGAGGATTCGTTCTGTTCAACCATGGCAATCCTGACTCCATTAATGAAGAAAGATCGGCAGCAGCTCTGTCACTAACTACAGATTAAAGAGGAACTGACTGTGCTGCTGTGCTGGTCATGCCTGCTTTGGTGTGAGTCTGTCCACCATCACAGATGAATGGTTTATGGATCTAGTACAGACAGAGTCTGGGGAAGACAGAGTGCTGGAGGCAGGGGAATATGGAAGGGATATTAAAGGGTCTATTGGGTCTCGGCTGAGAGGGAAGGATAAAAATAAGAGTGAGAAGACAGCTAGCGGTAGTGAGAACAAGGAACACAAGCTGGACTGATGACGAAAGGTGTTTGATGATAATATGTGAGTGTGTGTGTGTCTTCCTCCTCAGGAGATCAATAGGAGCTGGAGAGGATGTGACAGACAGCAACACTGGGAGACGGTACTGTACCAAGACCTGTTCTAAAAGCACCTAACATAACACTTTCACCAGCCACGTCTTGAGTTTGATGAACATCTATCTCAGGCCCACACAGTTATTCATCCCCCTACACTGAGTTAGTCTATTTACTCTCCCAGCTCCTAAGAGCAACTCAACTGACTGTAAACATGGTTGTGTGTGTCACTCTCTCCCTGTTAAGTCTGCGTTAACTCATCCTCCTAGATGCAGTAAGGCGTGAGGGAGCTGGAGAGAAAAGGACCCACACGAGCACACATAGTAATGATACTTACTGCATGGTCTCCCTGAGAAGACAAACGTGTTCACTTCTGAAACACCGTGACATAAAGCACTGAGGTCAATGTAGCGCAAAACACACAACCACATAGATTGATCAAATATATGTTAACTGATCTGCTCTCATTTACACTTTCTAACATATTGGCCTAACCGGCTCAGCGCGTGCGTCTGATTTGTTCTGTCCCCAACAGACAAGGTCATAACACGAAGGTTAAAATACCAAAACCAACTGTGAACCAACAATATGAATTTGGGAACTTGTAAAAAAAAACACATGAAACATTCATGGACATTTAGCCAATCTGCTGTTGCTACATTGTCCTGGACGATAAACATGTAGTTGATATTTTACCTGAAATGAACATGGTCCTATTTTTTTGACTGGATCTTTATAGAATTGGTACCAGTTTTGAGTCATCCAAAATTGTGTGTTTTCTACTCCAACAATCAATCCACAGATAAAAAAGGGAAACCTAGTTAGTTCTATTTTAGCACCTAGCTACGCACACGCCTGTTGACGTGCACAAGCAGCTTGGATGAAATGACTGAATAACATGTACACTACCAGTAAACAGTTTGGACACACCTACTCATTCAAGGGTTTTTCTTGCCTTGATGACAGCTTTGCTCACTCTTGGCATTCTCTCAACCAGCTTCACATGGAATGCTTTTCCAACCGTCTTTAAGGAGTTCCCACATATGCGGAGCACTTGTTTGCTGCTTTGTCTTCAACTCCAACTCATCCCAAACCATCTCAATTGGTTTGAGTTCAGGTGATTGTTGAGGCCAGGTCATCTGATGCAGCACTCTCCTTATTGGTCAAATAGCCCTCACACAGCCTGGAGGTGTATTGGGTCATTGTCCTCGTAACGTGTATGCTGGGAGTCGGGAAGCAAGTACAGGGAGTGACTTTAATAATAAATAACACAAGGAGCCAAACAAGAAACAAAACAAGAAACACAACTAGCGTACAGACATGAAACACTGAAACAGAAACAATAGCGCCTATGGAAAGAACCAAGGGGAGTTACAAATATAGTGGAGGTAATCAGGCAGGTGATGGAGTCCAGGTGAGTCTCATGAGGCGCAGGTGCGTAATAATGAGCAGCCTTGTGACCTGGAGCACCGGAGGGAGTATACATAACAGTCCTGTTGAAAAACAAATGAAAAGTGGGACTAAGCACAAACCATGGGATGGCCTATTGCTGCAGAATGCTGTGGTAGCCATGCTGGTTAAGTATGACTTGAATTCTAAATAAATCACAGACAGCGTCACCAGCAAAGTACCCCACACCTCCTTTCAAATCATATGCCATTTGTCACATACACGTGTTTAGCAGATGTTATTGCGGGTGTAGCGGAATGCTCCTCCTCCATGCTTCACGGTGGGAACCACACATGGAGAGATCATCCTACTCTGCGTCCACACGGTAGTTGCAACCAAAAATCTCCAATTTGGACTCATTAGAACAAAGAACAATTTCCACTGGTCTAATGTCCATTTCTCGTGTCTCTTGGCCCAAGCAAGTCTTCTTCTTATTGGTGTCCTTTAGTAGTGGTTTCTTTGCAGAAAATAGACCATGAAGGCCTGATTCACGCAGTCTCCTCTGAACAGTTGATGTTGAGATGTCTGTTACTTGAACTCTGAAGCATTTATTTGGGTTGCAATCTGAGGCTGGTAACTCTAATGAACGTATCCTCTGCAGCAGAGGTACCCTCTGGGTCTTTCCTGTAGCGGTCCTCATGAGAGACAGTTTCATCACAGCGCTTGATGGTTTGTGCGACTGGACTTAAAGAAACTTTCAAAGTTCTTGACATTTTCCAGATTGACTGACCTTCATGTCTTAAAGTAATGATGGACTGTCATTTCTCTTTGCTTATTTGAGCTGTTCTTGCCATAATATGGACTTGGTCTTTTACCAAATAGGGATCTCTTCTGTATACCACCCCTACCTTGTCACAACACAAAGGAAAGAAATTCAACAAATTAACAAGACACACCTGTTAATTGAAATGCATTCCAAGTGACTACCTCATGAAGCTGGTTGACAGAATGCCAAGCGTGTGCAAAGCTATCATCAAGGCAAAGGGTGGCTACTTTCAAGAATCTCACATATAAAATATATTTTGATTTGTTAAACACTTTTTTGGTTGCTAGATGATTCCATATGTGCTGTTTCATAGTTTTGATGTCTTCACTATTATTCTACAGTGTAGAAAACAGTAGAAATAAAGAAAAACCCTGAATGAGTAGGTGTGTCCAAACTTTTGACTGGTGCTGTATGTCAAACATTTTTTGCTGCGCTAGCTAATGCAATGTGGGCGGTTTGGTCAGCATGTAAGGCCACACAAAAGTGATATTGCATGGTCTCCCTGAGGAGACAAACATCACATATACACACACTCAACACAGGCAACCGCCACCAACAGATCCACAGAGGACGCAATCTCCATTGCACTACACACTGCCCTCTCCCACCTGGACAAAAGGAACACTTACATGAGAAAGAAGTTCATTGACCAAAGCTTAGCGTTTAACACCTTTAGTGCCCTCCAAGCTCATCACTAAGCTAAAGACCCTGGGATTAAACACCTCCCTCTGCAACTGGATCCTAGACTTCCTAACGAGCCACCCCCAGGTGGTGACTTGATTAGTCTAGTGTTAGCTAGCTACATAGCTGTCTTTGTTTCCAAGATAATTGTGTAGTTTAGTGTGTGTAGCCTTGGAGTGATTATCTTAATTCACTGAGGTTCGCTAGCCAGCTATTTGTCGTCCTTAACGTAGGAGACTCTGCTAGCTAGCCAACAGCTAACAGCTAACAGCTAGCCAACGTCTACTGTTTCGAATTCAACAACCCGGTCAGGTAGTATCACATTTTCATTTCATTTCATTACAGTACAACGGTTTGATTTGTTTGATCGTAGCTAGCTACATAGCTAGCTACATAGCCGTCTTTGTTTCAAAGATAATTGTGTAGTCTAGAGCGATTTCCTAGGTTAGCTAACCAGCTATTGTCGTTCTTTTAACGCAACGTAATGTAAACAACACTGCTAGCTAGCCAGCTAGCCCCCGAATAGTAGCACTGTAGAAACTATTACACTCAACGGAACGACTTGATTAGTGTAGTGTCAACAACGCAGCTACTGCCAGCTAGCCTACTTTAGCAGTACTGTATCATTTTAATCATTTTAGTCAATAAGATTCTTGCTACGTAAGCTTAACTTTCTGAACATTCGAGACGTGTAGTCCACTTGTCATTCCAATCTCCTTGCATTAGCGTAGCCTTTTCTGTAGCCTGTCAACTATGTGTCTGTCTATCCCTGTTCTCTCCTCTCTGCACAGACCATACAAACGCTCCACACCGCGTGGCCGCGACCACCCTAATCTGGTGGTCCCAGCGCGTACGACCCACGTGGAGTTCCAGGTCTCCGGTAGCCTCTGGAACTGCCGATCTGCGGCCAACAAGGCAGAGTAATATATAATAATAATATATGCCATTTAGCAGACGCTTTTATCCAAAGCGACTTACAGTCATGTGTGCATACATTCTACGTATGGGTGATCCCGGGGATTGAACCCACTACCCTGGCGTTACAAGCGCCATGCTCTACCAACTGAGCTACAGAAGCCTATGCCTCCCTCCAGTCCCTTGACTTCTTGGCACTGACGGAAACATGGATCACCACAGATAACACTGCTACTCCTACTGCTCTCTCCTCGTCCGCCCACGTGTTCTCGCACACCCCGAGAGCTTCTGGTCAGCGGGGTGGTGGCACCGGGATCCTCATCTCTCCCAAGTGGTCTTTCTCTCTTTCTCCCCTTACCCATCTGTCTATCGCCTCCTTTGAATTCCATGCTGTCACAGTTACCAGCCCTTTCAAGCTTAACATCCTTATCATTTATCGCCCTCCAGGTTCCTCGGAGAGTTCATCAATGAGCTTGATGCCTTGATAAGCTCCTTTCCTGAGGACGGCTCACCTCTCACAGTTCTGGGCGACTTTAACCTCCCCACGTCTACCTTTGACTCATTCCTCTCTGCCTCCTTCTTTCCACTCCTCTCCTCTTTGACCTCACCCTCTCACCTTCCCCCTACTCACAAGGCAGGCAATACGCTTGACCTCATCTTTACTAGATGCTGTTCTTCCACTAACCTCATTGCAACTCCCCTCCAAGTCTCCGACCACTACCTTGTATCCTTTTCCCTCTCGCTCTCATCCAACACTTCCCACACTGCCCCTACTCGGATGGTATCGCGCCGTCCCAACCTTCGCTCTCTCTCCCCGCTACTCTCTCCTCTTCCATCCTATCATCTCTTCCCTCTGCTCAAACTTTCTCCAACCTATCTCCTGATTCTGCCTCCTCAACCCTCCTCTCCTCCCTTACTGCATCCTTTGACTCTCTATGTCCCCTATCCTCCAGGCCGGCTCGGTCCTCCCCTCCCGCTCCGTGGCTCGACGACTCATTGCGAGCTCACAGAACAGGGCTCCGGGCAGCCGAGCGGAAATGGAGGAAAACTCGCCTCCCTGCGGACCTGGCATCCTTTCACTCCCTCCTCTCTACATTTTCCTCCTCTGTCTCTGCTGCTAAAGCCACTTTCTACCATTCTAAATTCCAAGCATCTGCCTCTAACCCTAGGAAGCTCTTTGCCACCTTCTCCTCCCTCCTGAATCCCCCCTCCTCCCTCTCTGCAGATGACTTCGTCAACCATTTTGAAAAGAAGGTCGACGACATCCGATCCTCGTTTGCTAAGTCAAACGACACCGCTGGTTCTGCTCACACTGCCCTACCCTATGCTCTGACCTCTTTCTCCCCTCTCTCTCCAGATGAAATCTCGCGTCTTGTGACGGCCGGCCGCCCAACAACCTGCCCGCTTGACCCCATCCCCTCCTCTCTTCTCCAGACCATTTCCGGAGACCTTCTCCCTTACCTCACCTCGCTCATCAACTCATCCCTGACCGCTGGCTACGTCCCTCCCGTCTTCAAGAGAGCGAGAGTTGCACCCCTTCTGAAAAACCTACACTCGATCCCTCCGATGTCAACAACTACAGACCAGTATCCCTTCTCTCTTTTCTCTCCAAAACTCTTGAGCGTGCCGTCCTTGGCCAGCTCTACCGCTATCTCTCTCAGAATGACCTTCTTGATCCAAATCAGTCAGGTTTCAAGACTAGTCATTCAACTGAGACTGCTCTTCTCTGTATCACGGAGGCGCTCCGCACTGCTAAAGCTAACTCTCTCCTCTGCTCTCATCCTTCTAGACCTATCGGCTGCCTTCGATACTGTGAACCATCAGATCCTCCTCTCCACCCTCTCCGAGTTGGGCATCTCCGGCGCGGCCCACGCTTGGATTGCGTCCTACCTGACAGGTCGCTCCTACCAGGTGGCGTGGCGAGAATCTGTCTCCTCACCACGCGCTCTCACCACTGGTGTCCCCCAGGGCTCTGTTCTAGGCCCTCTCTTATTCTCGCTATACACCAAGTCACTTGGCTCTGTCATAACCTCACATGGTCTCTCCTATCATTGCTATGCAGACGACACACAATTAATCTTCTCCTTTCCCCCTTCTGATGACCAGGTGGCGAATCGCATCTCTGCATGTCTGGCAGACATATCAGTGTGGATGACGGATCACCACCTCAAGCTGAACCTCAGCAAGACGGAGCTCCTCTTCCTCCCGGGAAGGACTGCCCGTTCCATGATCTCGCCATCACGGTTGACAACTCCATTGTGTCCTCCTCCCAGAGCGCTAAGAACCTTGGCGTGATCCTGGACAACACCCTGACGTTCTCAACTAACATCAAGGCGGTGTCCCGTTCCTGTAGGTTCATGCTCTACAACATCCGCAGAGTACGACCCTGCCTCACACAGGAAGCGGCGCAGGTCCTAATCCAGGCACTTGTCATCTCCCGTCTTGATTACTGCAACTCGCTGTTGGCTGGGCTCCCTGACTGTGCCATTAAACCCCTACAACTCATCCAGAACGCCGCAGCCCGTCTGGTGTTCAACCTTCCCAAGTTCTCTCACGTCACCCCGCTCCTCCGCTCTCTCCACTGGCTTCCAGTTGAAGCTCGCATCCGCTACAAGACCATGGTGCTTGCCTACGGAGCTGTGAGGGGAACGGCACCTCAGTACCTCCAGGCTCTGATCAGGCCCTACACCCAAACAAGGGCACTGCGTTCATCCACCTCTGGCCTGCTCGCCTCCCTACCACTGAGGAAGTACAGTTCCCACTCAGCCCAGTCAAAACTGTTCGCTGCTCTGGCCCCCAATGGTGGAACAAACTCCCTCACGACGCCAGGACAGCGGAGTCAATCACCACCTTCCGGAGACACCTGAAACCCCACCTCTTCAAGGAATACCTAGGATAGGGTAAGTAAGGGTAAGTAATCCTTCTCACCCCCCAAAAAAAAAAAAAGATTTAGATGCAAGTGGCTGTTCCACTGGATGTCATAAGGTGTATGCACCAATTTGTAAGTCGCTCTGGATAAGAGCGTCTGCTAA
Organism: Oncorhynchus keta; assembly: GCF_023373465.1. NCBI lineage: Eukaryota > Metazoa > Chordata > Actinopteri > Salmoniformes > Salmonidae > Oncorhynchus > Oncorhynchus keta. The sequence goes on from NC_068445.1 coordinate 20,834,423, forward strand.
ATGACTTAAATGTAAATGTAAATATGGTGAGGGTAGGCAACAACACATTCGCCACGCTGACCCTCAACACAGGGGCCCCTCAGGGGTGCGTGCTTATTCCACTCCTGTAATCCCTGTTCACCCAAGACTGTGTGGCTGCGCATGACTCCAAAACAATCATGTCGTTTTGCAGATGACATGACGGTGGTAGGCCTGATCACAGACTACAATGAGGCAGCCTACAAGGAGGAGGTCAGAGACCTAGCACTGTAGTGCCAGGACAACAACCTCTCCTTCAACGTCTACAAGACAAAGGAGCTGAACGTGGACTACAGGAAATGGAGAGCCGAGCACGTCCCCATTCATATTGACGGGGCTGTAGTGGAGCGGGTCGAGAGCTTCAAGTCCCTCTGTGTCCACATCACTAAGGACATATCATGGTCCAAACACACCAACAGCATCTTGACTGGCTGCATCACTGTACGGCAACTGCTTGGCATCTGTCCCCAAGGCGCTGCAGAGGGTACGGGTACTCATTATTTTACTGTGTTACCATTTAATTTTTTTATTTGAACTCTGCATTGTTGGGAAATAGCATTTTAGACTCAACACAAACTGATCCACTCTTCCACCTCGCTTCCCTCTGTATCAGTCTGTTCTAGGGTAGAGAGGATCAACATAAATCCAGCCTATAGCTATCTGTTTGTGGGTCTCTATAAATCTATTTCGCTGTATGTGTATGTTTCACTGGCTCTCCTCTCCTGCCTGGTTAATGACTCTGCAGGGGGTGCTGGTGTCCAGTACTCACCACTCACAGCCTCAGACAGACAGCAGAGACGGCTCAATTACCACACCTAAGACTGAGGCGACCGAACACCCACGCCACACACACTCAGAGACAGACACACAGGCCTGGCTACACAAAACACACAGGGTAGAGCCTAATGGTGTAAATACAGAAAGTGCCAGTCTAATTGTGAATGACATGTTTTCTTCATCTCTCTCTCTCTCTCTCTCTCTCTCTCTCACTCACTCACACTCACTCACACTCACACTCACTCACACTCACTCACACTCACACTCACACTCACTCACTCACACTCACACACTCACACTCACTCACTCACACTCTCTCACTCACTCTCTCTCACTCTCACTCTCTCACTCTCACTCTCACTCTCACTCACTCTCACTCACTCACACTCACACTCTCACTCTCTCACTCACTCTCTCACTCACTCTCACTCTCACTCACTCACTCTCACTCTCACTCTCACTCTCTCACTCACACACACTCACACTCACACTCACACTCTCTCACTCACACTCTCTCACTCACTCTCTCACTCTCTCACTCACTCTCTCACTCTCACTCTCTCTCTCACTCTCTCACTCTCACTCACTCTCACTCACTCACTCACACACACACTCTCTCACTCACACACACACTCTCTCACTCACACACTCTCTCACTCACACACTCTCTCACTCACACACTCTCTCACTCACACACTCTAAAATTAGAGAGCTGACTTTAAAATTAGAGAGCTGACTTTAAAATTAGAGAGCTGACTTTAAAATGGAGCACAGGGGAATATATAGCCTGTCTTTCTTGAGACACTGTGTAGTAGACTAGACGAGAGCAACAAGATTAGACACATGCAACAAGATTGAGTCCTTTTGGAAAGGAGAGAGTTCTGTTATCAAGAGTCTGACTGAGCGGCTGGTTCTCACAGTAATGGTAGCAACATACAGTAAGTAGTCTGTGTTCCAACCTCCTCACTTAGGGAGGACCACACTGCCCCCCTGTGGCCACAATGGGGACTCTACAGGGTTTTCTAGTTAGAATGTAGACCCAAACATCCGGCACAAATACCAGTGGACACTGGAGACCTGAGCAGAGGCTGGATGTCAGATATAGCCAGTCTGTCTGGACAGAGTGACATTCTGAACATGCTGGACCATAAAGTGAGTGAAATACCTTTCACCTCCGGGGTATTTGTTCAACTAAACTAACAGACCTGTCAACAAGACACACAAAACGCCAATCCTCCCTCTGTGTACACTGACAATCTCCTCCTCCAGTTCCCTTGCAGGGTAATCTATCTATTCCACCTTTATTTAGCCTGGTAAGATAGAGATCAAACTCTCTTTTACAATGACTGTCTAAATAACCTATTAGCAATACAGGACTCACAGTGTAACGTCACCTTACATTTAAAGTGTGACAGAACCAAAACAGCAACTTATCCTTTTGAAAGGATCGTTATGAGTCGAAAACATTTATTCTTGTGTCAAAATGTACTACAATGTGTAAATAGGATCATTTTGGTCATAACGTCAGTCTCGTCCAAAACAGAAATTTGCAAGATAATTAAGGGGGAAATTAAGGGTATTGTAACAGTTCTCCTTGAGTTGGGTTTATTTCATCCTGCCCACAGCTAGCAGCACCCAAGTAATCATCCATTCAGAGTGCAGCTGCACACAAACTGATCATCATGGTCAATTTGGTTTGATAGTTGGCAGTATACATACGGGTTTGCTGACAAATTCACGAAAATGATATGCGCACGTCGATGTGGCTGGAAACCGCAAGTTGTTATGAATCTGAACAGTCAGATAGTAGCAACAATGAAGAGAAGCTGCCGTGTGGGGAATTGTAAGTGGCTCGTTTCAGATAGTATCAAGATCAAGACAAAACTGTCTTATTTTGAGGTGTTTTTACTGATTTCATGTTAATGCTAATATGGCTAAAATTCACTAGCTAGCTAACCAACAAATATAACAATATATTTGAAAGACAACAAGTGCTCATTGTGCAAATGTATTTATGACTAAATACAATTTACATGTTGTCAACAATCTAAGCCCCCGTTTCCCCCCATAGTTGCGTACGCCTGGGTTTTGTTGCTAAACAACCAACCAGTCTCTAGACACCAGACCTGGAGGACTGTGTATCTAGTAGGGTGAGTGACTAACTGTGTATTGTTTTGGCAAAGTACAAAACGCTTCCCACGTTCAAACACTCACACACAAGAGACACCCACATCAAAGCACACCTCCAAAACTCAAATCTTCTTCTCAGTCACATTTCCTAATGAGGAGAATTGAAACCGAGGCGCAATCAGCAAGTTCAGCCTCCCTTTAAAAGCATAACATTATCAAACAACACGCATTCTTACCAGACTGGTCATTCATCATGCGGATGGCTTTAGCCTTGGCCAGCTCCAGCGCTGTGACCCATCTCTGGCGTTCCACCTCTGTGCTGGCCTTCAGGTGGTAGGTGCGCCCACCGCTGCTCAGGACGATGTTACAGGCGTCCTCCGTGTCGATGTGGGCCGTGGCCAGGTTGATGGTGCCGCGACATGTATGGGCCATCTCTGCCTGAGTCCTGCAGGGGAACAACCACAAAGACAGACAGAGAGACAGAGAGAGACAGGGACACAGACACAAGAAACAGAGGCAGACAGAGAGACAGAGAGAGACAGGGACACAGACACAAGAAACAGAGGCAGACAGAGAGACAGAGAGAGACAGGGACACAGACACAAGAAACAGAGGCAGACAGAGAGAGACAGGGACACAGACACAAGAAACAGAGGCAGACAGAGAGAGACAGGGACACAGACACAAGAAACAGAGGCAGACAGAGAGACAGAGAGAGACAGGGACACAGACACAAGAAACAGAGGCAGACAGAGAGACAGAGAGAGACAGGGACACAGACACAAGAAACAGAGGCAGACAGAGAGACAGAGACAGACAGGGACACAGAGAGACACAGGGACACAGAAAAGAAACAGAGGCAGACAGAGAGAGACAGGGACACAGACACAAGAAACAGAGGCAGACAGAGAGACAGAGAGAGACAGGGACACAGACACAAAACAGAAACAGAGGCAGACAGACACAAGAAACAGAGAGACAGAGAGAGACAGGGACACAGACACAAGAAACAGAGGCAGACAGAGAGACAGAGAGAGACAGGGACACAGACACAAGAAACAGAGGCAGACAGAGAGACAGACACAGACACAAGAAACAGGGACACAGACACAAAGAAACAGAGGCAGACAGAGAGAGACAGGGACACAGACACAAGAAACAGAGGCAGACAGAGAGAGACAGGGACACAGACACAAGAAACAGAGGCAGACAGAGAGAGACAGGGACACAGACACAAGAAACAGAGGCAGACAGAGAGACAGAGAGAGACAGGGACACAGACACAAGAAACAGAGGCAGACAGAGAGACAGAGACAGACAGGGACACAGACACAAGAAACAGAGGCAGACAGAGAGAGACAGGGACACAGACACAAGAAACAGAGGCAGACAGAGAGAGACAGGGACACAGACACAAGAAACAGAGGCAGACAGAGAGACAGAGACAGACAGGGACACAGACACAAGAAACAGAGGCAGACAGAGAGAGACAGGGACACAGACACAAGAAACAGAGGCAGACAGAGAGAGACAGGGACACAGACACAAGAAACAGAGGCAGACAGAGAGAGACAGGGACACAGACACAAGAAACAGAGGCAGACAGAGAGAGACAGGGACACAGACACAAGAAACAGAGGCAGACAGAGAGAGAGAGAGACAGGGACACAGACACAACACAGAAACAGAAACAGAGGCAGACAGAGAGAGACAGGGACACAGACACAAGAAACAGAGGCAGACAGAGAGAGACAGGGACACAGACACAAGAAACAGAGGCAGACAGAGAGAGACAGGGACACAGACACAAGAAACAGAGGCAGACAGAGAGACAGAGAGAGACAGGGACACAGACACAAGAAACAGAGGCAGACAGAGAGACAGAGAGAGACAGGGACACAAGAAACAGAGGCAGACAGAGAGACAGAGAGAGACAGGGACACAAGAAACAGAGGCAGACAGAGAGACAGAGAGAGACAGGGACACAGACACAAGAAACAGAGGCAGACAGAGAGACAGAGAGAGACAGGGACACAGACACAAGAAACAGAGGCAGACAGAGAGACAGAGAGAGACAGGGACACAGACACAAGAAACAGAGGCAGACAGAGAGACAGAGAGAGACAGGGACACAGACACAAGAAACAGAGGCAGACAGAGAGACAGAGAGAGACAGGGACACAGACACAAGAAACAGAGGCAGACAGAGAGACAGAGAGAGACAGGGACACAGACACAAGAAACAGAGGCAGACAGAGAGAGACAGGGACACAGACACAAGAAACAGAGGCAGACAGAGAGAGACAGGAACACAGACACAAGAAACAGAGGCAGACAGAGAGACAGAGAGAGACAGGGACACAGACACAAGAAACAGAGGCAGACAGAGAGACAGAGACAGACAGGGACACAGACACAAGAAACAGAGGCAGACAGAGAGAGACAGGGACACAGACACAAGAAACAGAGGCAGACAGAGAGAGACAGGGACACAGACACAAGAAACAGAGGCAGACAGAGAGAGACAGGGACACAGACACAAGAAACAGAGGCAGACAGAGAGAGAGACAGGGACACAGACACAAGAAACAGAGGCAGACAGAGAGAGACAGGGACACAGACACAAGAAACAGAGGCAGACAGAGAGAGACAGGGACACAGACACAAGAAACAGAGGCAGACAGAGAGAGACAGGGACACAGACACAAGAAACAGAGGCAGACAGAGAGACAGAGAGAGACAGGGACACAGACACAAGAAACAGAGGCAGACAGAGAGAAAGAGACAGACAGGGACACAGACACAAGAAACAGAGGCAGACAGAGAGAGACAGGGACACAGACACAAGAAACAGAGGCAGACAGAGAGAGACAGGGACACAGACACAAGAAACAGAGGCAGACAGAGAGAGACAGGGACACAGACACAAGAAACAGAGGCAGACAGAGACAGGGACACAGACACAAGAAACAGAGGCAGACAGAGAGAGACAGGGACACAGACACAAGAAACAGAGGCAGACAGAGAGAGACAGGGACACAGACACAAGAAACAGAGGCAGACAGAGAGACAGAGAGAGACAGGGACACAGACACAAGAAACAGAGGCAGACAGAGAGACAGAGAGAGACAGGGACACAAGAAACAGAGGCAGACAGAGAGAGACAGGGACACAGACACAAGAAACAGAGGCAGACAGAGAGACAGAGAGAGACAGGGACACAGACACAAGAAACAGAGGCAGACAGAGAGACAGAGAGAGACAGGGACACAGACACAAGAAACAGAGGCAGACAGAGAGACAGAGAGACAGAGAGAGACAGGGACACAGACACAAGAAACAGAGGCAGACAGAGAGACAGAGACAGACAGGGACACAGACACAAGAAACAGAGGCAGACAGAGAGAGACAGGGACACAGACACAAGAAACAGAGGCAGACAGAGAGAGACAGGGACACAGACACAAGAAACAGAGGCAGACAGAGAGAGACAGGGACACAGACACAAGAAACAGAAGCAGACAGAGAGAGACAGGGACACAGACACAAGAAACAGAGGCAGACAGAGAGACAGAGAGAGACAGGGACACAGACACAAGAAACAGAGGCAGACAGAGAGACAGAGACAGACAGGGACACAGACACAAGAAACAGAGGCAGACAGAGAGACAGAGACAGACAGGGACACAGACACAAGAAACAGAGGCAGACAGAGAGAGACAGGGACACAGACACAAGAAACAGAGGCAGACAGAGAGAGACAGGGACACAGACACAAGAAACAGAGGCAGACAGAGAGAGACAGGGACACAGACACAAGAAACAGAGGCAGACAGAGAGAGACAGGGACACAGACACAAGAAACAGAGGCAGACAGAGAGAGACAGGGACACAGACACAAGAAACAGAGGCAGACAGAGAGACAGAGAGAGACAGGGACACAGACACAAGAAACAGAGGCAGACAGAGAGAGACAGGGACACAGACACAAGAAACAGAGGCAGACAGAGAGAGACAGGGACACAGACACAAGAAACAGAGGCAGACAGAGAGAGACAGGGACACAGACACAAGAAACAGAGGCAGACAGAGAGAGACAGGGACACAGACACAAGAAACAGAGGCAGACAGAGAGAGACAGGGACACAGACACAAGAAACAGAGGCAGACAGAGAGAGACAGACACAAGAAACAGAGGCAGACAGAGAGAGACAGACACAAGAAACAGAGGCAGACAGAGAGAGACAGGGACACAGACACAAGAAACAGAGGCAGACAGAGAGAGACAGGGACACAGACACAAGAAACAGAGGCAGACAGAGAGAGACAGACACAAGAAACAGAGGCAGACAGAGAGAGACAGGGACACAGACACAAGAAACAGAGGCAGACAGAGAGAGACAGGGACACAGACACAAGAAACAGAGGCAGACAGAGAGAGACAGACACAAGAAACAGAGGCAGACAGAGAGAGACAGACACAAGAAACAGAGGCAGACAGAGAGAGACAGGGACACAGACACAAGAAACAGAGGCAGACAGAGAGACAGAGACAGACAGGGACACAGACACAAGAAACAGAGGCAGACAGAGAGAGACAGGGACACAGACACAAGAAACAGAGGCAGACAGAGAGAGACAGGGACACAGACACAAGAAACAGAGGCAGACAGAGAGAGACAGGGACACAGACACAAGAAACAGAGGCAGACAGAGAGAGACAGGGACACAGACACAAGAAACAGAGTCAGACAGAGAGAGACAGGGACACAGACACAAGAAACAGAGTCAGACAGAGAGAGACAGGGACACAGACACAAGAAACAGAGGCAGACAGAGAGACGGACAAGACACCAAGTCACAGAAGCAGAGATGGAGACACGGGGACAGAGACGGGGACAGAGATGGGGACAGACACGGGGACAGACACGGGGACAGAGACGGGGACAGACAACAGAGACGGGGACAGAGACGGGGGCAGAGATGGGGGCAGAGACGGGGACAGACACGGGGACAGAGACGGGGACAGAGACGGGGACAGACACGGGGACAGACACGGGGACACGGGGACAGACGGGGACAGAGACGGGGACAGACACGGGGACAGACACGGGGACAGAGACGGGGACAGAGACGGGGACAGACACGGGGACAGAGACGGGGACAGAGACGGGGACAGAGACGGGGACAGACACGGGGACAGACAACAGAGGGACAGAGACAGAGACGGGGACAGAGACGGGGACAGACAACAGAGACGGGGACAGACACGGGACAGAGACGGGGACAGAGACGGGGACAGAGACGGGGACAGAGACGGGGACAGAGACGGGGACAGACACGGGGACAGAGACGGGGACAGACACGGGGACAGAGACGGGGACAGAGACGGGGACCGAGACGGGGACAGACACGGGGACAGAGACGGGGACAGAGACGGGGACAGACACGGGGACAGACACGGGGACAGAGACGGGGACAGACACGGGGACAGACACGGGGACAGACAACAGAGACGGGGACAGAGACGGGGACAGAGACGGGGACAGACACGGGGACAGAGACGGGGACAGAGATGGGGGCAGAGATGGGGGCAGAGACGGGGACAGACACGGGGACAGAGACGGGGACAGAGACGGGGACAGAGACGGGGACAGAGACGGGGACAGAGACGGGGACAGACACGGGGACAGAGACGGGGACAGAGACGGGGACAAAAACAAAAAAGATAGAAAGGCTGATTAGTAGTCAAATCCCAATGCTTTGTATCTTCTACTAACCTACTGTAACTTATGTCTGACTGGACAATGTATGCAGTCGCTTGATAAACAGTCATGACAAAAAACACTCAATTATTCCAATATTTGGCGATGGGGCCCGGCTCAGGTACAGGTTCAGGTGAGAGGAAGCTAGTAAGCAGGGAAGCAAGGAGACAGAGGGATAGAGAGAGTCAGAAATAGGGAGGGGCATGCGCAATAGTGAAATTAAAAGACAGTGGTGTTGAAAGTTAAAACAGTCAAGAGCCATCCTTGGCTTACTGTCTTGTAGACCCCTGTGTAACAGTGTTCTCTGTTCCCAGCATGTCTATACACACATTCTTACATACAGCCAGCAACAGAAATCCCCACAAGGATAGTCAAACAGGGGTTGGGTTTAGGAGTTAGGGTTAAGGTCAGGTTTAGGAGTTAGGGTTAAGGTCAGGTTTAGGAGTTAGGGTTAAGGTCAGGTTTAGGAGTTAGGGTTAAGGTCAGGTTTAGGAGTTAGGGTTAAGGTTAGGGTAGCAGGGTAACTACCCTGCAGGGTAGCCTAGTGGTTAGAGCGGAAGGTTGCAAGTTCAAACCCCCGAGCTGACAAGGTACAAATCTGTCGTTCTGCCCCTGAACAGGCAGTTAACCCACTGTTCCTAGGCAGTCATTGAAAATATGAATTTGTTCTTAACTGACTTGCCTAGTGAAATAAAGGTAAAATAAAAAATAAAAAATTAGGTTTATGAGTTAGGGTTAAGGTCATGTTTAGGAGTTAGGGTTAAGGTCAGGTTTAGGAGTTAGGGTTAAGGTCAGGTTTAGGAGTTAGGGTTAGGTTTAGGAGTTAGGGTTAAGGTCAGGTTTAGGAGTTAGGGTTAAGGTCAGGTTTAGGAGTTAGGGTTAAGGTCAGGTTTAGGAGTTAGGGTTAAGGTCAGGTTTAGGAGTTAGGGTTAAGGTCAGGTTTAGGAGTTAGGGTTAAGGTCAGGTTTAGGAGTTAGGGTTAAGGTCAGGTTTAGGAGTTAGGGTTAAGGTCAGGTTTAGGAGTTAGGTTTAGGGTTTTAGGGAAAATAGGATTTTGAATGGAAATCAATTTTAGGTCCCCACAAGGATAGTAAAACATACTGTGTGCACACATACTTTGGGCAAAGAACCTTGTATTGCACTTTCAGTGGGCCACAGAATGTTGGATAACAAGGCCATTGTGTGGCTCCAAACCCCCATGGTGGACAAAAACAAACAATGAATAACAACAGTGCACACAAAGGACAGAGAGAAAGGGAGAGGGTGTGAGAGAGAGGAAAAGGGAGAAAGACCACAGAGAAAGAAAGAGAGAGAATTGCCTTCGACCAACTTGTTTCCACATTTTCAATAATCTTCATCAGTCTGAGCTAACCATAGACGCTGGACTATCATCAGAGAACAGACACAGGTGAATGAAATCCTTCAAATCCTTGATGCAGATAAGTCCTCAGGAGAAGAGCAATACAGTTATTACTCAAACAAGTAGTTGTCATGTAGGTACATTGGGACACTTCAGTCTAATTAGTATTGGCTAGGCTGTGTGGTAGGACCAGGGTGTCAGTCTAACTCTCCTCTGAGGACAGAGCAGGAGCTCAGTCACAACTCACAGGCTTTATCCTCAGCAACCCAATAAGGAGCAGTTTAATGTGAACAGGCTCAAAGAACAACAGACATTATACAGGATAAGGGGCTGGGACGGGCAGTGTGTGTGTGTAGGATATCTGTTTGTACACGGTTGTCCAAGGCCCAGACATAAGTGACTTAGTAACAGTTGCAGTGCCCTGGAGCTGTGTCCGATCGCTGACCTCCTGTAATGGTGAGAACAGCTAAACTCAACCAGCTTCTGAGGAAGTAATACAGCCCACGGTGTGTGTGTCGATAATGTCCCACGGTGTGTGTGTCAATAATATCCCACGGTGTGTGTCAAATCAAATCTAATTGTATTGGTTACATACACATGGTTAGCAGATGTTATTGCGAGTGTAGCGAAATGCTTGTGCTTCTAGATCTGACAGTGTGGCAGTATCTAACAGGTAATATCTAACAAATTCCACAACTAAACCTAATACACACAATCTAGTAAAGGAATGGGATAAGAATATTTAAGTACAAAATACACTGCTCAAAAAAATAAAGGGAACACTAAAACAACACATCCTAGATCTGAATGAATGAAATATTCTTATTAAATACTTTTTTCTTTACATAGTTGAATGTGCTGACAACAAAATCACAAAACTTATCAATGGAAATCAAATTTATCAACCCATGGAGGTCTGTATTTGGAGTCACACTCAAAATTCAAGTGGAAAACCACACTACAGGCTGATCCAACTTTGATGTAATGTCCTTAAAACAAGTCAAAATTAGGCTCAGTAGTGTGTGGCCTCCACGTGCCTGTATGGCCTCCCTACAACGCCTGGGTATGCTCCTGATGAGGTGGTGGATGGTCTCCTGAGGGATCTCCTCCCAGACCTGGACTAAAGCATCCGCCAACTCCTGGACAGTCTGTGGTGCAACGTGGCGTTGGTGGATGGAACGAGACATGATGTCCCAGATGTGCTCAATTGGATTCAGGTCTGGGGAACGGGCGGGCCAGTCCATAGCATCAATGCCTCCCTCTTGCAGGAACTGCTGACACACTCCAGCCACATGAGGTCTAGCATTGTCTTGCATTAGGAGGAACCCAGGGCCAACCGCACCAGCATATGGTCTCACAAGGGGTCTGAGGATCTCATCTCGGTACCTAATGGTAGTCAGGCTACCACTGGCGAGCACATGGAGGGCTGTGCGACCCCCCAAAGAAATGCTACCCCACACCATGACTGACCCACCGCCAAACCGGTCATGCTAGAGGATGTTGCAGGCAGCAGAACGTTCTCCACGGTGTCTCCAGACTGTCACATATGCTCAGTGTGAACCTGCTTTCATCTGTGAAGAGCACAGGGCGCCAGTGGCGAATTTGCCAATCTTGGTGTTCTCTGGCAAATGCCAAAAGTCCTGCACGGTGTTGGGCTGTAAGCACAACCCCCACCTGTGGACGTCGGGCCCTCATACCACCCTCATGGAGTCTGTTTCTGACTGTTTGAGCAGACACATGCACATTTGTTGCCTGCTGGAGGTCATTTTGCAGGGCTCTGGCAGTGCTCCCCTGCTCCTCCTTGCACAAAGGTGGAGGTAGCGGTCCTGCTGCTGGGTCGTTGCCCTCCTACGGCCTCCTACACATCTCCTGATGTACTGGCCTGTCTCCTGGTAGCGCCTCCATGCTCTGGACACTACGCTGACAGACACAGCAAACCTTCTTGCCACAGCTCGCATTGATGTGCCATCCTGGATGAGCTGCACTACCTGAGCCACTTATGTGGGTTGTAGACTCAGTCTCATGCTACCACTAGAGTGAAAGCACCGCCAGCATTCAAAAGTGACAAAATTCAGCCAGGAAGAATAGGACCTGAGAAGTGGTCTGTGGTCACCACCTGCAGAACCACTCCTTTATTGGGGGTGTCTTGCTAAATGCCTATAATTTCCACCTGTTGTCTATTCCATTTGCACAACAGCATGTGAAATGTATTGTCAATCAGTGTTGCTTCCTAAGTGGACAGTTTGATTTCACAGAAGTGTGATTGACTTGGAGTTACATTGTGTTGTTTAAGTGTTCCCTTTATTTTTTTGAGCAGTGTATATAGATGAGCAGTGACAGTGGCTAAGATGCAGTAGATAGTGAAGGATGCAGTATACATTATATACATATGAGTTAATGCAAGATATGTAAACATTCTTAAAGTGGCATTATTAAAGTGACCAATGATATCAAGTCTGTAGGTATGCAGCAGCCTCTCTGTGCTAGTGGTGGCTGTTTAATAGTCTGATGGCCTTGAGTCAAAAGCAGCTTCTATCTCTCTGTCCTAGCTTTGATGCACCTGTACTGACCTCGCCTTCTGGATGGAAGCGGGGTGAACAGGGAGTGGCTCGGGTGGTTCTTGTTCTTGATTATCTTTTTTGCCTTCCTGTGACATCGGGTGTTGTAGGTGTCCTGGAGGGCAGGTAGTTTGCCCCCGGTGACGCGTTGTGCAAACCGCACCACCCTCTGGAGAGCCTTGCGGTTGTGGGTGGTGCAGTTACCATACCAGGCGGTGATATAGCCCAACAGGATGCTCTCAATTGTGCACCTGTAAAAGTTAGTAAAGGTTTTCGGTGACAAGACACATTTTTTCAGCTTCCTGAGGTTGAAGAGGCGCCGTTGCGCCTTCTTCACCACACTGTCTGTGTGCGTGGACCATTGCAGTTTGTTGGTGATATGAACACAAAGGAACTTAAAACTTTCCACCCTCTCCACTGCTGTCCCGTTGACATGGTCCTTCTGTAGCTCAGTTGGTAGAGCATGGCGCTTGTAACGCCAGGGTAGTGGGTTCGATTCCCGGGACCACCCATACGTAGAATGTATGCACACATGACTGTAAGTCGCTTTGGATAAAAGCGTCTGCTAAATGGCATATATATGTGGATGGAGGGGGTAGTCCAATAAAGTCCAAAAATAGAGGAACTGTTTGGCCATAATGACCATCGTTATGCTTGGAGGAAAAAGGGGGAGGCTTGCAAGCCGAAGAACACCATCCCAACCGTGAAGCACGGGGGTGCCAGCATCATGTTGTGGGGGTGCTTTCTGCAGGAGGGACTGGTGCACTTCACAAAATAGATGGCATGATGAGGAATTGAAAATGATGTGGATATATTGAAGCAACATCTCAAGACATCAGTCAGGAAGTTAAAGCTTGGTCACAAATGGGTCTCCAAATGGACAATGACACAAAGCATACTTCCAAATGGACAATGACACAAAGCATACTTCCAAATGGACAATGACACAAAGCATACTTCCAAATGGACAATGACACAAAGCATACTTCCAAATGGACAATGACACAAAGCATACTTCCAAATGGACAATGACACAAAGCATACTTCCAAATGGACAATGACACAAAGCATACTTCCAAATGGACAATGACACAAAGCATACTTCCAAATGGACAATGACTTCCAAATGGACAATGACACAAAGCATACTTCCAAATGGACAATGACACAAAGCATACTTCCAAATGGACAATGACACAAAGCATACTTCCAAATGGACAATGACACAAAGCATACTTCCAAATGGACAATGACACAAAGCATACTTCCAAATGGACAATGACACAAAGCATACTTCCAAATGGACAATGACACAAAGCATACTTCCAAATGGACAATGACACAAAGCATACTTCCAAAGTTGATGCAAAATGGCATCAATGGCAAATATTGGAGTGGCAAAAAGCCCTGACCTCGATCCCATAGAAAATGTGGGCAGAAGTGAAAAAGCATGTGCGATCAAGGAGGCCTACAAATCTGACTCAGTTACACCAGCTCTGTCAGGAGGAATGGGCCAAAATTCACCCAACTTACTGTGGGAAACTTATGGAATGCTGCCTGAAACATTTGACCCAAATTAAACAATTTAAAGGCAATGCTACCAAATACAAATTGAATGTAGGTAAACTTTTGACCCACTGAAAATGTGAAGAAATAAAAGCTGAAATATATAATTCTCTCTACTATTATTCTGACATTTCACATTCTTAAAATAAAGTGGTGATCCTAACTGATCTAAGAGGGAATTTTTACTAGGATTAAATGTCAGGAATTGTGAAAAACTGAGTTTAAATGTATTTGGCTAAGGTGTATGTAAACTTCTGACTTCAACTGTACTGTACATAGGCGTACAGAGGCCCATTATCAGCCACCATCACTCCTGTGTTCAAATGGCACATTGTGTTAGCTAATCCACGTGAATCATTTTAAAAGTCTAATTGATCATTAGAAAACCCTTTTGCAATTATGTTAGCACAGCTGAAACCTGTTGTGCTGATTAAAGAAGCAATAAAACTGTCCTTCTTTAGACGAGTTGAGTATCTGGAGCATCAGCATTTGTGGGTTCGATTACAGGCTCAAAATGGACAGAAACAAAGACCTTCCTTCTGAAACTCATCAGTCTATTCTTGTTCTGAGAAATGAAGGCTATTCCATGCGAGAAATTGCCAAGAAACTGAAGATCTCGTACAACGCTGTGTACTACATTCACAGAACAGCGCAAACCGGCCCTAACCAGAATAGAAAGAGGAGTGGGAGGCTAGTCTCTCTTGACTGTTTAGCCAAGACATGAGTAGCTGGCCAGCCTGCTTGCAAGATTTCATTCTGGGTGCCGAGATTAAAGGTAAAGCTGATCTTAAACAAGCAATTTGTGGTAGACTTTTCCCATGGCTACATCTTAGACCAGATAGGGACATGGTCATGCAAAGCAACAGGGAGAGAAGGGTTCCTCAACAGCCCAGCTTCCGCTGCCTTCTCAGAGCTCTAACTGGGTCACACCACTGTAAGTGTGCTGATGAGATCCATTCTGATCCCTCTGCTCTATGAGGAAGCAAAACCATGCAACGGCAAAGGGATTACAGAGCCAAGGCACAGCAGAAGCTGAGAGAGATAAGGACGGCGGGGCAGAAAGATATAGAAGGTGGGGCGGAGAGAGCGCGAGCGAGAGAGAGCGAGAGAGCGAGAGCGAGAGAGCGAGAGAGCGAGAGAGCGAGAGAGCGAGAGAGCGAGAGAGAGAGAGAGATGGACAGCAGGGCAGAGAGAGAGAGAGAGAGTATGGACGGCGGGACAGAGAGAGAGAGAGAGAGAGAGAGAGAGAGATATGGACGGTGGGACAGAGAGAGAGAGAGAGAGGACGGTGGGACAGAGAGAGAGAGAGATATGGACGGACAGTGGGACAGACAGAGAGAGAGAGAGATATGGACGGTGGGACAGAGAGAGAGAGAGATATGGACGGTGGGACAGAGAGAGAGAGAGATATGGACGGTGGGACAGACAGAGAGAGAGAGAGATATGGACGGGGGGACAGACAGAGAGAGAGAGAGAGATGGACGGTGGGACAGAGAGAGAGAGATATGGACGGTGGGACAGACAGAGAGAGAGAGAGAGATATGGACGGTGGGACAGAGAGAGAGAGAGAGAGATATGGACGGTGGGACAGAGAGAGAGAGAGAGATATGGACGGTGGGACAGAGAGAGAGAGAGAGAGAGAGACATATGGACGGTGGGACAGAGAGAGACAGAGAGAGAGACATATGGACGGTGGGACAGAGAGAGAGACAGAGAGAGAGACATATGGACGGTGGGACAGAGAGAGAGACAGAGATGGACGGTGGGACAGAGAGAGAGAGATATGGACGGTGGGACAGAGAGAGAGACATATGGACGGTGGGACAGAGAGAGAGAGAGATATATGGACGGTGGGACAGAGAGAGAGAGAGATATATGGACGGTGGGACAGAGAGAGAGACATATGGACGGTGGGACAGAGAGAGAGAGACAGATATGGACGGTGGGACAGAGAGAGAGACATATGGACGGTGGGACAGAGAGAGAGACATATGGACGGTGGGACAGAGATTGAGGGAAAGAGAGTGAGAGAGGGAAAGAGAGTGAGAGAGAGGGAAAGAGAGTGAGAGAGAGGGAAAGAGAGATATGAATCAGAAAGAGGGAGTGTGAGGACCAGCGGGTCCTGTGTGTTGTGCTGGTAAAGTATTAAGGGGCTTTTACCTGTCGTTCCCCTGAGCACCACACAACCACACAAAACACAGATCCACCGATCTGAGGGCGTGTAATGAAACAGAACATCGTCTCAACACACTAGAGAGACTAGCTGGCACAGGCATGAGCAGACAGGCAGGACACACAGACAAACAGGTAAACAGAGAGACATACAGGAAGAAAGACAAGGACAAATATACAGCATGGTAAGAAGGGAACACAACAGGATACAAGAAGAGATAGGCACTACATGTCCCTTGGTGTTTTTCTCCTAAGGAGGGAGAGAGTAATGAAAACATGAGACAAGCAAACCAAGACAGAGATACTGCGGCACGTACAGTATGACATGACCTGCTGAAAGATTAAAGCTGAGGATGTTAAGTGTTTCTATTCAGCATTGTCTCTCGGGCACGCGCGCACACACACGCACACGCACACACACACACACACACACCAAGGCGGAGCCCGTTAATTTGATTAGACCACGTCTTCCCTCCTCTCCAACATCTCCAGGCCAGAGCGAGCCTACGTCCGAGGAAGGCTCTGAGCTCAGTGCTGAGCAGGACTGTCCCTGCCCTTCCAGCTGGCTCTTGTATTGTCTCATAACTCTTCTTTCCTCCCTTCAGGCAAGGACACAGTGTGCCAGCAGGATCAAAAACCTAACAGAGATGAAAACGATGCAGAACCCCCACCTAGCCATGTATCTATCCAGTTAAAACTGGATTAATACTTCCATCTCAGAGCCAAGCTGAGATGTGCATGGGGCCGCCAGGCTGAGAGTGTGTGAGGCAGTGATAGCAGGGCTTGCATAGGGCTCCAGACGTTAATGCTTTGTAATCTTTACTAAAGCACTGTCAGATTTCCTCTCAGAGGTAAGTAAAGCTGTGATGAGAGTTAAAGCCGGAAGAAAGAGTCAATGAAGCAATACAAAATGAAAGACGTGAGGAGGGCCTTGTCACACATTGAAGTGAGATAACGGTGGGTTTTCACCTGACTGGTGATGGGAAAACAGTAAACAGCCAAAGGTTGGTAGGGGGGGTGGCGGACGTGGAGTAAAAGAGAGGCAGAAAAACAAATCAAAGTTGATTGGCCACGTACATAGTTTAGCAGATGTTCGAGCTGGTGCAGCAAAATGCTCGTGTTATTAGACCGGACTGCCGTTGACCAGCACAAAGACATCCTGTGGCGTTCTGCATTAGCATTGAATAGCCACCGCGAAATGCAACTTTTCAGGGAAGTTAGGAACCAATATACACAGGCAGTTAGGAAAGCAAAGGCTAGCTTTTTCAAACAGATATTTGCATCCTGTAAAACAAACTCACAAAAGTTCTGGGACACTGTAAAGTCCATGGAGAATAAGAGCACCTCCTCCCAGCTGCCCACTGCACTGAGGATAGGAAACACTGTCACCACCGATAAATCCATGATAATTGAGAATTTCAATAAGCATTTTTCTACGGCTGGCCATGCTTTCCACCTGGCTACCCCGACCCCGGTTAACAGCCCTGCACCACTCACTGCAACTTGCCCAAGCCTCCCCATTTCTCCTTCACCCAAATCCAGATAGCTGATGTTCTGAAAGAGCGGCAAAATCTGGACCCCTACAAATCAGCAGGGCTAGACTGGACCCTTTCTTCCTAAAGTTATCTGCCAAAATTGTTGCAACCCCTATTAATAGCCTGTTCAACCTCTCTTTCGTATCGTCTGAGATCCCCAAAGATTGGAAAGCTGCCGCGGTCATCCCCGTCTTCAAAGGGGGAAGACACTCTAAACCCAAACTGCTACAGACCTATATCTATCCTACCCTGCCTTTCTAAGGTCTTCGAAAGCCAAGTCAACAAACAGATCACCGACCATTTCGAACCCCACCGTACCTTCTCCGCTATGCAATCTGGTTTCCGAGCTGGTCATGGGTGCACCTCAGCCACGCTCAAGGTCCTAAACGATATCATAACTGCCATCGATAAGAGACAATACTGCACAGCTGTATTCATCGACCTGGCCAAGGCTTTCGACTCTGTCAATCACCATATTCTTATCGGCAGACTTAACAGCCTTGGTTTCTCAAATGACTGCCTAGCCTGGTTCACCACTACTTCTCTGACAGAGTTCAGTGTGTAAAATCGGAGGGTCTGTTGTCCGGGCCTCTGTCAGTCTCTATGGGGGTGCCACAGGGTTCAATCCTAGGGCCGACTCTTTTCTCTGTATACATCAATGATGTTGCTCTTGCTGCTCGTGATTCTCTGATCCACCTCTACGCAGACGACACCATTCTGTATACTTCTGGCCCTTCTTTGGACACTGTGTTAACAACCCTCCAGACGAGCATCAAATCCATACAACTCTCCTTCCGTGACCTCCAACTGCTCTTAAATGCAAGCAAAACTAAATGCATGCTCTTCAACCGATCGCTGCCCACACCTACCTACCCGTCCAGCATCACTACTCTGGACGGTTCTGACTTAGAATATGTGGACAACTACAAATACCTAGGTGTCTGGTTAGATGGTGAACTATCCTTCCAGACTCACATTAAGCATCTCCAATCCAAAATTAAATCTAGAATCGGCTTCCTATTTCACAACAAAGCATCATTCACTCATGCTGCCAACCATACCCTCGTAAAACTGACTATCCTACCGATCCTTGACTTCAGCGATGTAATTTACAAAATAGCCTCCAACACTCTACTCAGCAAATTGGATGCAGTCTATCACAGTGCCACCCGTTTTGTCACCAAAGCCCCATATACGACCCACCACTGCGATCTGTATGCTCTTGTTGGCTGGCCCTCGCTTCATATCCGTTGCCAAACACACTGGCTCCAGGTCATATATAAGTCTTTGCTAGGTAAAGCCCCGCCTTATCTCAGCTCACTGGTCACCATAGCAGCACCCACCCGCAGCACGCGCTCCAGCAGGTATATTTCACTGGTTACCCCCAAAGCCATCCTTCGGCCGCCTTTCCTTCCAGTTCTCTGCTGCCAATGACTGGAACGAACTGCAAAAGTCTGGAGACTCATATCTCTCTCACTAGTTTTAAGCATCAGCTGTCAGAACAGCTCACAAATCACTGCACCTGTACATAGCCAATCTGTAATTAGCCCATCCAACTACCTAATCACCATATTGTTATTTATTTTGCTCCTTTGCACCCCAGTATCGCTACTTGCACACTCATCTTCTGCACATCTATCACCCCCGTGTTTAATTTGCCATACTGTAATCATTTCGCCACTATGACCTATTTATTGCCTCACCCCCTTATCCTACCTCATTCGCACACACTATATATATATATATATATATATATATATATATACACTTTTTCTATTGTGTTATTGACTGTACGTTTGTTTATCCCATGTGTAACTCTGTGTTGTTGTTTGTGTCGTACTGCTTTGCTGTATCTTGGCCAGGTCGCAGTTGTAAATGAGAACTTGTTCTCAACTGGCCTACCTGGTTAAATAAAGGTGTTCTCAACTAGCCTACCTGGTTAAATAAAGGTGTTCTCAACTGGCCAACCTGGTTAAATAAAGGTGTTCTCAACTGGCCTACTTGGTTAAATAAAGGTGTTCTCAACTGGCCTACCTGGTTAAATAAAGGTGTTCTCAACTGGCCTACTTGGTTAAATAAAGGTGTTCTCAACTGGCCTACTTGGTTAAATAAAGGTGGGGGAAAAAAAAAAAAAATTAGCTCCTAACAACGCGGTAAAATGTCAAACAGGTAAATATACAGTACCAGTTAAAAGTTGGGACACAGCTGCTCATCGCATTGTAGAATAATAGTGAAGACATCAAAACTATGAAATAACACATATGGAATCATGTAGTAACCAAAAAAGGGTATATTTTAGATTCCTGCCTTGATGACAGCTTTGCACACTCTTGACATTCCCTCAACCAGCTTCATGAAGTAGTCACCTGGAATGCATTTCAATTAACAGGTGTGCCTTGTTAAGTTAATTTGTGGAATTTCTTTCCTTCTTAATACAAAAGCAAAAACAGCTGAAATAAGCAAAGAGAAATGACAGTCCATCATTACTTTAAAACATTAAGGTCAGTCAATCCTGAACATTGAGAACTTTGAAAGTTTCTTCAACTCCAGTCACACAAACCATTAAGCGCTATGATGAAACTGATTCTCATGAGGACCGCCACAGGAATCAGATTGCAGCCCAAATAAATGCTTCACAGATTTCAAGTAATAGACACATCTCAACATCAACTGATCGGGGCGGCAGCGTAGCCTAGTGGTTAGAGCATTGGACTAGTAACCGAAAGGTTGCAAGTTCAAATCCCTGAGCTGACAAGGTATAAAATCTGTCGTTCTGCCCTTGAACAGGCAGTTAACCCTAGGCCGTCATTGAAAATAAGAATTTGTTCTTAACTGACTTGCCTAGTAAAATAAAGGTAAATGTTTTTTTTTTTTTTTTAAATCAGAGGAGACTGCGTGAATCAGGCCTTCATGGCCAAATTGCTGCAAAGAAACCACTACTAAAGGACACTAATAATAAGAAGAGACTTGCTTGGGCCAAGAAACACGAGCAATGAACATATCCTGCCTGTTTGGTTCTGTCCGGGGGTATAGTCGGACAGGGCCACATTGTCTCCCGATCCCTCCTGTCTCAGCCTCCAGTATTTATGCTGCAGCAGTTTATGTGTCGGGGGGTCAGTATGTTATATCTGGAGTATTTCTCCTGTCTTATCTAGTGTCCTGTGTGAATTTAAGTATGCCCTCTTTTTTTCTCTCTCTCGGGGGACCTGAGCCCTAGGACCATGCCTCAGGACTACCTGGCCTGATGACTCCTTGCTGTATCCGGTCCACCTGGCCGTGCTGCTGCTCCAGTTTCACCTGTTCTGCCTGCGGGTATGGAACCCTTACCTGTTCACCGGACATGCTACCTGTCCCAGACCTGCTGTTTTCAAATCTCTAGAGACAACAGGAGCGGTAGAGATACTCTGAATGATCCTCTATGAAAAGCCAACTGACATTTACTCCTGAGGTGCTGACCTGTTGCACCCTCTACAACTACTGTGATTATTATTATTTGACCCTGCTGGTCATCTATGAACATTTGAACATCTTGGACATGTTCTGTTATAATCTCCACCCGGCACAGCCAGAAGAGGACTGGCCACCCCTCATAGCCTGGTTTCTTCCTAGGTTCTGGCCTTTCTCTGGAGTTTTTCCTAGCCACCGTGCTTCTACACCTGCATCGCTTGCTGTTTGGGGTTTTATGCTGGGTTTCTGTACAGCACTTTGTGACATCAGCTGATAAATACATTTGATTGATTGATTGATTTATTGGATTGATTGATTGATTAGACCGGTGGAAATCTATCCTTCGGTCTGATGAGTCCAAATTTGAGATTTTTGGTTCCAACCGCCATGTCTTTGTGAGACGCAAAGTAGGTGAAAGGATGATCTCCGGCATGTGTGGTTCCCACCGTGAAGCATGGAGGAGGTGTGATGGTGTGGGGTTGCTTTGACCCAAAACACACCTCCAGGCTATGTTAGGACTATTTGACCAAGGAGGAGAGTGATGGAGTGCTGCATCAGATGACCAGGCCTCCACAATCACCCGACCTCAACCCAATTGAGATGGTTTAGGATGAGTTGGGCCGCCGAGTGAAGAAAAAGCAGCCAACAAGTGCTCAGCATATGTGGGAACTCCTTCAAGACTGTTGGAAAAGCATTCCTCATGAAGCTGGTTGAGAGAATGCTAAGAGTGTGCAAAGCTGTCATCAAGGCAAAGGGTGGCTACTTTGAAGAATCTCAAATATATTTAGATTTGTTTTTGCTTACTACATGATTCCATGTGTTATTTCAGTGTTATTTCATACAATGTAGAAAATAGTAAAAATGTAGAAAAACCCTTGAATGAGCAGGTGTGTCCAAACCTTTGACTGGTGCTGTATATATAAAAATGTCAGAACAAATCAGATTAACAACTCAAATACTGTAGCACTGTAACAGTAATCCAAATGCAATCTATATGTATATACACAGGATGAATTTACACAAGATATATTAAGAATGATATGTACAGCAGTAGATAGTGAGCTATGTCAAGAATCGATTATATAAATAATTATCCTGTATGTATAAACAGTGTAACTAAAATGCAAATATTCAGTAACAGTTCGATTACAATGAGCGATGCAGAGAATACAGTATTTGCAGTCTGAGCAGAGAAGCTGCGCCAGACCAATGACGAGTCAATGGAGGAAGTGAAACATTGCAGCTCTATAAACCGCCATAAAATGTTAAGTGGTTTAAACGCTGTGTGTCAGATCAGCTGCAGCCCAGAGATTATAGTCCATGTCCACCACTGGCCTTTGACTGCCACTAACAACTTTACATATCAAGTCCTGACTTCTCCATATCAGCACAACTCGACTGGGAAACTGAGATCCTTTGAACATCATTGGGATCAAATAAGCAAGTGGCACGGGTCAAGTAGGTAGTGGCTCACCCCTTCAGGCATAAACAATTTGCCCTGCTTTTGAAAAGGGCAACTGAAGAAAATAGGCAACAACAACTGATCGATGCATGTGACATACAGTAAGCTATTCTGGCATCCATCTACAACTGGCAGGTAATCAATGCTACGTAGTGATACTACAGTCATAATATAGCCCTACATAATATGCATGTCTGACACTTTTCAAAACACAAACAAGAAAAAAGGAACTGACTGCTGCTCAGAGCAGATGAAGTGTCCATTAATGCAACGCTGGATGTTTTAACAGTACAACCTGACTTTAGCCACAGAGAGCTGTAACACACATAATGCTCTATAACAAGGTGGTACAGCTGTAAGATACTGGAGCGCTGACTGACACAGAACAACACTTCCCCTCTTTGCCTCTATAATAATGAGAAAACGGGAGATGGGATGCAGGAAGTGAAGAACAGTGTTGTGAAGACAAAGACATAGTGATGCATGCACCTCAGTCCTGCTGAGCCAACAATGTTTTACAATCATGGTGGTACATCAGAGGGAGACATCAAAGGTACAGTAGAAAACCTCCAGACATGGAGAAGACACATCATTGACATGTTAGGCGCTACTGGTTTAATTTAGAATCACTTTCAAATTCAGACAGTGACAGACAGGCAGCTTCTGTACGCAGGCGGACAACAACAAAGCCTCCAGCCAGACGCACACAGAGAGCTCTGCCAGGCAGAGAGGAGACGAGGGGCATTACTCAGGTTTGCTTTTTTGGGAACCTGTGCGCTCCACTGCCTCTGTGCTCATATGTCAACAGGCTCCCTTCACATCAGACAGCAGTCACCTTCACATCAGACAGCAGGCACCTTCACATCAGACAGCAGTCACCTTCACATCAGACAGCAGTCACCTTCACATCAGACAGCAGTCACCTTCACATCAGACAGCAGTCACCTTCACATCAGACAGCAGTCACCTTCACATCACCAGCAGTCTTTACAAACACCTGCTGTCATGAACCCCATCATCTGAGTGGTTTAAAAAGCCTAAACTGGTTTTAGGAGCCAATTACACTCCCCCTCTACAGCAGACACTCATGTTTCTGGATGGACCTCATTCACAGGATCTCAGAGGAATAGACCTACTTTCTGTTATGAACCAATTAATTAACCACAGTAAAAGTGGGTTAGGTGAACAACAGTTGTTACATGTGACCCACCCTCCTTCTCCATTGACTCCTCCTGTTCAGACGGCTGCCCAGAGGAAACGTGACTCCCATTCGGAAGCACCCGAGCCACAGGTGTTTTAGTATAATACAGGTGGCAACTGTGCACTGTGTGGAGAGACGATGCTTGTCTTCTACAAGTGAATGTTGTTTTACTCCCAGGGAAAACATTCAGTGGGAGTGAAATTTGAAATGCAATAATTTGGGGTGTGTGTTATATGTAGCTAACAAAATAACATGGGTGGCAGAAAATAACGGATGACAGAGACTAGTTAGCTAGCTATATTTGTGCTAACCTTAGCAAGCTAGCTAGCTGGACAAATCATTATTTCATATGATAGCCCAACGCTATAAAAAAGGTATAAACTGAATACATTAACATTTATTCCTTTTAGACTTTGAGTTCCATCTCGTTAACATCAACAATTACTTGACAAGTCTACCTAGATCTATACAAAATCTGGTTAGCTCGCTGAGCTAGCAACTTCCATCTATCTCAGTCAGTGAGAGCGAGGTCGTACCAGAGCCACTCGCATTATGTCAGCCTGTCTGTGTCACGTTACAGGAACTACAATGATTTGAACATTCTAGCTAATGTAGATAGTTAGCGATATATATATATATATATAGTTTTTAAAGAGTGATAGCTATCATTCCTTTGTTAGCTAAGTTTTTAAAGGGCTTGAAATCATGTTATATATTAGTTATCTGTGAGAATAGTGCCCACTGAAGTTAACACATGATGGGGCTTGTCTGAGGTCAAGAACTTGTCATAAGTATCTCCGTACCACACTGGCTTAGATACCTAGTTAGCTGTCATCGTAATGATTGTTTGTTTGACACTTGCAATAAAATACAATCAAAGTGTATATAGTACTCGTAGCTAGCTAGCTAGCCTGCAATTGCGGCTTATAAAAATGTATTTTAATATTATAACCCATGCTGATGCTGACATGGTTAACGTTTAATTTGACAGACAATGACACTGTAATTAGCTAGCTACACAGCAGCTAGTGTCCGCATGTTTACCTGTAATACGACAGAAGGCCATTGCTGAGGACGAACCATCGGCGTTGATACCCTTTCAAATAGTTAGTCCATTTAAAAAGCCAGCCTTTGTAAGTATCCGATCCCGGGGCTGGGGCACCCGCAAGAGTGGAAACCGAGCTCTTCCCCTGGTCGCTCATCCTCCGCTCCGCCGCGGGTTGGGGTGTGCAGCCGGACAAACAAGGTACCGCGGAAAGGAATGACACTATCCTCCCCGAGCGACCACAGAGAGCGATCGCTCTCCCCATTCACACACCGCCGATGAGTGAGCTAAACCGGGGAGGGTCCGGACCAGAGAAAGCAAGATTAACACTCCACGCCCCTTTCACATGACCCTGGAAACCCGAGGAAGGATGAAAACTGATGCGAACTTTGCGAAGGAGGTACTGGCATGTGACGCTGGTGTCAGAAATTCCTGAAACATCAGGAGGCATGTGATTCACTACTTCTGCGATTGTTTTATTTTCTATACGAAATAAACTATCAATAAGCAAACACTATCTCCTTGGTTAAATACTGATACAACTGGATGTTTTTGCTAAATAGTTGAGATATTGGAAACATTACAGACGCTAAATATACCTGTGTGTACATGTTCATACATGTTCAGTATCAGTAGTAATTGTGTTGTGTGAATTTTCTTAGAATTTCACTCCAGGGACCACTGGGGCTTGTTTTTTTACACTCAACATGCACAATGAGTCTCCACTGATGCGGACATTTAGCAGATGAAGAACAATGTGTTTAAATATTTTTGGTTTCTAAGTCAAGTTTAATCAATCGTTTTTGACCGTGGGAAATATTTGCATGATAAATTCTGTCCCCTGGCCTATGCATTTACCAAAATAGACGCACATTTCACTAAATATATTATAACACCTTTATTCCACACGGTGGCGACATTGCCACATTTATGTGACGTGTGGAATCACCTCCGGGAATGAGGAGTGGTATCACTAGTGGCAGTGTTCTGGGCAACAACTGAGTCATTGAGATGAGGGATAATCATAATTAACTATTATTAGTGTATGAATAATGAAGTGAATGAAAAAATACTGACTAAGAGACAAGAAGGCCGGTTATTGTGGGCAACACGTTTAATTTGACCATTGTCAAAAACAAAACAGCTAACACCTACTATTGAAAAAAAAGCGATGTTTCTTTTAGAAAAGTTAGCCCTTGATGTTGGAACATGACACACTCACACAAACAGTCTAATTTAAATGGATGGCCATTCATGTTACTTGAGAAATTACCATTACTCTCAGATGCTACATAATCTTTCTCTTTAAGAAATCTGTCTAACTATCATTTCAGTAAAATGGAGCCTGTGCGCGCGCACACACACACACACACACACACACACACACACACACACACACACACACACACACACACACACCTCTCACCTTGCTTTTGATAGTCTCCAATATTAACCATATACAGTACACACAGGTAAATAAATGACAGCTACACAATCACACCAGTGCAATTAACCCCTGACCTGCTGGCTTGGCAGCAACAACATGCAAATCAATGATGCACGTACATGCGTACAATACAGGTACTCATTTTCAGTGCAAACATTGTCACAGGGTGTCTGCAATCACATATTTACCACATTCTCAAACAATGTAAATATCTTGCACAATTCAAACACTGCTTTGATATTTCCAGAAAGTCTTCTGTTTGTTTGGTAGGATGCTAATATATTGGAATGCTC
Organism: Oncorhynchus keta; assembly: GCF_023373465.1. NCBI lineage: Eukaryota > Metazoa > Chordata > Actinopteri > Salmoniformes > Salmonidae > Oncorhynchus > Oncorhynchus keta. Next base: position 20,861,199 of record NC_068445.1, read on the forward strand.
TGGGGGCGTATGCTCTCTTGTGTGTGGTGGTCTGGGTATATCCTAGAGCAGGGAGGTTTAATACATTCATTGTGAGGCATTCTAGACTTGTAGAGGGTGTCTGTGGTTGGATACAACTTGTCGTGCTGGTCAAGGTGCTCTGCAGCTTTATTGCCCATAATATAGTCTCTACTTCTTTCTATTCTCCTTCCATTGGCCTTCTGTTTCACTAACCCTGCCCATTAACCTGGGCTTAACCTTACAAGCATTTTAAAACCACACCCCCTGCCTACTATCCCTGCATCACATTCAATATCTGTGCCAGACATCCCCTCTAGCTTCCTGCAGGCACCAGAGCACCATTGATATAATGTATTCATCAGAAGCACACAGACTGAGGAAGACGGGAGGAAGGGAGGATTAAAGTCCTTCATCATGATAGCGACAGCAGTGTTTTTCTGATGCGAGATAACCTCACATCCCCCCCTAAACAATAGACTTTAAATGAGAAGAGGGAGTGACAGCACTATAATTTTGTACCAGCACCTCCAATCAGTGAATGTTTGTTTACCTGGAGTACAAGGACAATTCCTGAACAAGAAATGAATTGGTTTACTGTTTAGGGGGCATTTTGGAGAGCTGTGGTTTCTGGTGCTGCTACCCCTAAAAGAGGAAGTGGATGTACTAAACCAAGAGTAAGCCATCCATCTTGTTGACTCACCCACATTTACCACACAACCCCTGTAACCTAGCCTTTCCTATGGTGCATCGATCTTAGAATAATGCAATTTCAAGTATGACAGCCAGTGCATTTATCTACCTCACATGACACTGCCTCAAGTTTTAAAAAAGGAAAACTTTTAAAGAAGTTGCATTCTTTCCACTCACATGTATGAGACTAAGCTAATATGGAGAGAATACCTAGTCGTGTCAGTAATGATACTTATTCCCACTAGATGCACACAGTCCACAAGCTCTCAACCCAGCAGACAACCATCAGCATGTATGAGCTGTTGCCTTGCAATCTGGGGAGCTCAGAGCCACAGCTGGTGGTGTGGTGCTAATTGTTTGGGTGACCTGTGACCAGAGCTGTGGAAGTAGATGTTCTACTCCTCAAAATCCATTGACAAAACCTCTTCTTCATCCTCCTCCTCTTCCTCCTTCCTCTCAATGGGAACATTGTGACAGAACTGGGGTGTTGTGATAGGTGATAAAGATGCACGTCTAGTACAGGGACCAATGTCAGTCCTAGTAGCTACAGGATCCGAGTCAGATAAAGCTCATATGAAAATGAGCTTCAGTAAAGCAGGAGGCCTCGGGGTGTTTTCCAGCCATTCAGATAGAAGTCTTCTCTGTATAACCATTCCCCCTGAGGTGTGACTGAGGTTCCTACGGCTCTGACATAGAAGGGAAGGAAGTGCTCCGGGGTGAAGTTTCCCCTAGTTATAGATCTAGGATCAGCTTCCCCTCCCTCAATCCTAACCTTTATCATTAGTGGGAAAACTGCAAAACTGGGGCAACTTCACCCTACACCGGAGGGAGTCCACTGGGTCACATGACAGTACAGCGGTTCCTCTGCAGCGCCCCTTGTAGGCGGATCCCAGGGGTGTGGTTCTGTTTCATGCCACGCCCTACAGCGATGCCCAGCAGCTCTTTGAAGAGAAGGACCACATGCCAGTTGAACTTGGCAGAGCACTCCACATAGCCACACTTCCAGGTCTTCTTGACCAGCACAGAGACGGCCCTGCGAGGCGTGAAGCGCTGGCGCTGCAGGTCTCTTTTACTGCCCACCACAAGGATGGGAACCTCACTGCTGCTACCCTCCCTACAGGGACAGGGAGAGGGATGGAGAGGGAAGACAGAAGAGGGGGGAAGGAACAGAGAGATAGAGCACAGGGATAAAGGTGAAAAATAATTGCAATGTGGTTAGCTAACAAACATGTGATCCAACAGCTACAAAGAAATCCCAGTCACATAATCCCTATTCTCCACACATCCTGTGTATAAATACAGATTTAAAGGTGACTGCATTGATGAAGAGTCTCCTGGTCTGTGAGTAAGTGATCCTTCTCCCCCTCCCCCTCTTCTTCCAGAGAGGTCAATGGGTGTTTGTGTGTGAGGATTCTGCAGTATGAGTGTTTCTGTACATGTCGGGGCTTGTGTAGTGTCTACCCACAGCTACAGCGTGTGTGTGTGTGGGTGTGTGTGTAAATGCCACTATAAAACAATGTGATGTGTGTGTTCTGATTCCTCTGACTGTGTTGGAGGTGTGTGGGGGTGGATCAGAGCTTTGGGGCCCTAGGGGCCTCCCTCCACACTCTGTATTGACAGAGACTAAATGTGGAGGGAAATGTTTCTCAAGGCACATTGGATTGTGGAGCTGTATGGCAGGCTGCAAGCTGGGCTAAAGCAGTGATGACTCAAGTGAGGCCGACTGTAACGCTATTGTATACAATAAGCTCAGATTCGCTGCTAGCAGGTTGAGTTGCAAATGCAATGATTCAAGAAAGAACACAGACATACACATACATATAAATACCCCCCTCCTCTAAACACAAACAGATTCATAAAAAGACTATGTTTAAAACAAAATAAGAATACAAAGGGAAATGGACACCAGTAAAACACATTGACCTACAAAAAATGCTCAATTTCACTTCAGGATTTATATATCCTAGATGAACCTGCATCTAATTGAGATGTGATTATATCGTCTGTTGGACATCTTAACACTTCCATATCAACACAGTCCGAACTAGCTACTTGTACTGAGATGTTGAAATTCAACTTTGTAATGAGGCTGTGGGGTGACATAAAACCAACCCCATTAATCCCAACACCAAACAGGCATCTGCTATCCTCTCAAATACCCATCCAGGCCTGAAGGTCTCTGGAGCAGCGGTTTAGAAGAGTATGTGTGTGTGTTTGTATGAGCTGTCAGAGTCTTCATTACATCAAAGGAAGGCAGCTATGGGCTTTTGGGCAGAAAGAAAACACAGCCAAAAAACTGACAGCGCAGGGATTCTGGGTGAGGGAGAATGTTTGCGGGTGTGAGAGAGTGTGCAGTATGTGCGTGTTTGTTTTGGAGTGGGTTGAGTAAGCAGCAGAAGACAGGGGCAATTCCTCCCAGGCATCTCCCATCTTCTAGCCCACACAAATCCCAATAACCTGCACCTGGATGTCCCCTACTCCATTATTCACCAGGAAACTCATCCATCCATCTTCCCCATCTCTTTCACCATGTCCCTATGTCAATCAACCAGACAGTCAGTCAGCCAGTCAGTCATCCAGTCAGCCAGTCACCCAGCCAATCAGCAATACAGCCAGTCAGCTTGCTAGCCAGTCAGACTATCCAGGACAGATCAGGACAGCCTGGCAGGTCATCCAGTCAGACTATCCAGGACAGATCAGGACAGCCTGGCAGGTCATCCAGTCAGACTATCCAGGACAGATCAGGACAGCCTGGCAGGTCATCCAGTCAGACTATCCAGGACAGATCAGGACAGCCTGGCAGGTCATCCAGTCAGACTATCCAGGACAGATCAGGACAGCCTGGCAGGTCATCCAGTCAGACTATCCAGGACAGATCAGGACAGCCTGGCAGGTCATCCAGTCAGACTATCCAGGACAGATCAGGACAGCCTGGCAGGTCATCCAGTCAGACTATCCAGGACAGATCAGGACAGCCTGGCAGGTCATCCAGTCAGACTATCCAGGACAGATCAGGACAGCCTGGCAGGTCATCCAGTCAGACTATCCAGGACAGATCAGGACAGCCTGGCAGGTCATCCAGTCAGACTATCCAGGACAGATCAGGACAGCCTGGCAGGTCATCCAGTCAGACTATCCAGGACAGATCAGGACAGCCTGGCAGGTCATCCAGTCAGACTATCCAGGACAGATCAGGACAGCCTGGCAGGTCATCCAGTCAGACTATCCAGGACAGATCAGGACAGCCTGGCAGGTCATCCAGTCAGACTATCCAGGACAGATTAGGACAGCCTGGCAGGTTATCCAGTCAGACTATCCAGGACAGATCAGGACAGCCTGGCAGGTCATCCAGTCAGACTATCCAGGACAGATCAGGACAGCCTGGCAGGTCATCAAGTCAGACTATCCAGAACAGATCAGGACAGCCTGGCAGGTCATCCAGTCAGACTATCCAGGACAGATCAGGACAGCCTGGCAGGTCATCCAGTCAGACTATCCAGAACAGATCAGGACAGCCTGGCAGGTCATCCAGTCAGACTATCCAGGACAGATCAGGACAGCCTGGCAGGTCATCTAGCTTTTCACACCTGCAGCTCAGGAGGGGAAAGACTAGTACATGTGAAAGGGATGGTGCAGTGCAGTTTAAAGGCAGGTCACGTCACAAAGCTGCAAAGATGTGAACCTCTTTAGAGCTCAACAAATGAGGGCCATTCATTCCCCTATCAATATGCAAATGAATGCAGGTGCAGAGACCTGCAGTCGGAATGACAGATGTCTTTTGTCCTTTTTCTCTTTTACATACAGTACATGACTGCTGGTCTTCTGTGGCCATTTATGGGTCTCTCCACAGGTGTTTTACCTAATTGGTCCATATTTGTCACTGTGTTGTGGTTTTCCCTTACCTGTGCTCCATGATCTGCTGGCGGATCATCTTGACGTACTCAAAGCTCTCCACACAGCAGATGTCATAGACCAGGATGTACGCGTTGGCATTACGCACCCCTCTGCAGCGTAGGTCCAGCCACTCCTGACACAGAGAGAGAGAGACAGACATCACTCACCCACTACAGACGCACAAAGATCCAAAAATAGGGAGGATATCGAAGACATATTGTTTCACTTGTCACTGACTTGACAAGTGAAACAGAATTTTAAATGATTTATATTTCAAGACCCAATATAACATTTTCAAATGGCATGTATTCTGCTCCTATATCTCCCATAAAACTTGGCTTGTGAGGACAGGAGTTCTTTCAGCAGGTTTCTGAAACAGAGGTAGCCACAGATCACATCCAATTATTCAAAAGCTGTCAGGAAGTTTTGTCCTCTTCATTTCGGGTTGAAATTGAAATAGAGTAGAGTCAACTAGATTTTTAAGACAACTTTGAGTCGGTCAGATTGATAGCCCAGGTGTAATTTGAATTTGAATGGAACCTTTATTTAACTAGGAAAGTCAGTTAAGAAGGAATTCGTTGTCTGACTCTACCTGGCGTGTAGTGCATAATGCAGGTCCAGTACAGTTCTCTGGGCTACACATGGCTGAGGTCAGAAACAGAGAAACAGAGCACTGGCAGAGGGCCAGTCTCCTGTCAAGCGTAACACTTGGAACACATCAGTCCCACAGCGCTACACTGTTCAGCCCTGCTGTACGCAATGACGGGAGGGCAAACAGCTGACAGATGAATGGTAATGATTTGCTAACAATAATTAAAACACACAGCACAATGCGAGTGATTTGCTACAGCCATTAGGGTAATTGCTTCAGCCATGACACAGTGACCCAATCTCCTCCCTCCCAGTCTCTGATTTTCTCACACACACTTTCCCTCGCTCACTCTCTCTCTCTCTCACTCTCTATGTCGTCAGCTCTACCTACGTGAGCTGAATCTATAAGGAGTTCTGTTAGCTGGGGGAGGGAGAGAAAAAGCAAAGAGGGTTATTGGGGAGGGAGAAAGCAGAGAGAGAGAAGCAGAGAGATTAAAGAGCAGCATGGACAGGAAGGAAGTGGGAGGGAAGGGTCGAGCGATGGAAGGACCAACAGGGTGTGAACATAAGCCCTGGCCTGAGCCCCACCAGGCTGACAGGCAGTGGGTGGAGGAGTGGGTGAGGTGGCAGAGGGCACAAGCATTCTCCTTCACTCACCTCCAACACCAGCATTCTGAACAGAGTGAGAAATCAATATGGCAAGAAGAGCTGAATGTCATTGCAGTAATGAGAATCAACAGGACAACACTGGAGGATAAATCTAAATGTATTTATTCTGTAGATAAGTCTAAACAGGGAGCTTGTCAATAAGTCATTTTGGTGGGGAATCAGATGTAAACTGAAGAGACGAGTGCGAGAGAGTGTGTGTGTTTTAATTATTGTTAGCAAATCATTACCATTCATCTGTCAGCTGTTTGCCCTCCCGTCATTGCGTACAGCAGGGCTGAACAGTGTAGCGCTGTGGGACTGATGTGTTCCAAGTGTTACGCTTGACAGGAGACTGGCCCTCTGCCAGTGCTCTGTTTCTCTGTTTCTGACCTCAGCCATGTGTAGCCCAGAGAACTGTACTGGACCTGCATTATGCACTAAACGCGAGTCAGACAACATGTTTTATGGCTTCAGTCTGGTTTACCGAAGGCTATCTGACTGACTCAAAGTTGTCTTAAAGGCCAACACTACAGTTCAAAAGTTTGGGATCACTTAGAAATGTCCTTGTTTTCCATGAAAACATACATGAAATGAGTTGCAAAATGAATAGGAAATATAGTTAACACGTTGAAAAGGTTATAAATAATGATGTTTGATTCAAAGAATAATTGTGTCCTTCAAACTTTGCTTTCTTCAAAGAATCCTCCATTTGTAGCAATTACAGCCTTGCAGCCCATTGTCATTCTAGCTGTCAATTTGTTGAGATAATCTGAAGAGATTTCACCCCATGCTTCCTGAAGCACCTCCCACAAGTTGGATTGGCTTGATGGGCACTTCTTACATACCATACGGTCAAGCTGCTCCCACAACAGCTCAATAAGGTTGAGATCCATTGAGAGTGCTGGCCACTCCTCTGTCCAGTGTCTGTGTTCTTTTGCCCATGTTAATCTTTCATTTTTATTGGCCAGTCTGAGATATGGCTTTTTCTTTGCAACTTTGCCTAGAAGGCCAGCATCCCGGAGTTGCCTCTTCACTGTTGACGTTGAGACTAATGTTTTGCGAATACTATTTAATGAAGCTGCCAGTTGAGGAGATGTGAGGCGTCTGTTTCTCAAACTAGATACTCTAATGTACTTTTCCTCTTGCTCAGTTGTGCACCGGGGCCTCCCACTCCTCTTCTATTCTGGTTAGGGCCAGTTTGCTCTGTTCTGTAAAGGGAGTTGTACACAGCGTTGTATGAGATCTTCAGTTTCTTGGCCATTTCTCGCATGGAATAGCCTTGATTTGTCAGAATAAGAATAGACTGATGAGTGTCAGAAGAAAGTTCTTTGTTTCTGGCCATTTTGAGTCTGTAATCGAACCCACAAATGCTGATGCCCCAGATACTCAGTCTAAAGGCCAGTTTTATTGCTTCTTTAACCTAATTGCAAAAGGGTTTTCTAATGATCAATTCACCTTTTAAAATTATAAACTTGGATTAGCTAACACAACGTGCCATTGGAACACAGGAGTGATGGTTGCTGATAATGGGCCTCTGTAGATATTCCATAAAAAATCATCTGTTTCCAGCTACAAAAGTAATTTACAACATTAACAATGTCTACATTATATTTCTGATCAATTTGATGTTATTTCAATGGACAAAAAAAATTGCTTTTCTTTCAAAAACGAGGACATTTCTAAGTGACCCCAAACTTTTGAACGGTAGGGTATTTCACTCTCTCTCTCTCTATGTCACCAGCTCTACCTGCTTGAGTTTAATCTAAAAGTGGTTCTGTTAGCTGGTGGAGGGAGAAGGAGAGATGGAGAAAGAGGGGGAGGGAGAGAGAAAGTCAAGAGAGTGATTGGGGAGGGATGGATGGAAGGAGAAAACCGAGATAGAGAAGCAGAGAGATTAAAGAGCAGCAGGTGGATGGACAGGAAGGAAGTGGGAGGGAAGGGTAGAGCGATGGAAGGACCGACAGGGTGTGAACATAAGCCCTGGCCTGAGCCCCACCAGGCTGACAGGCAGTGGGTGGAGGAGTGGGCGAGGTGGCAGAGGGCACAAGCATTCTCCTTCACTCACCTCCAACACCAGCATTCTGAACAGAGTGAGAAATCAATATGGCAAGAAGAGCTGAATGTCATTGCAGTAATGAGAATCAACAGGACAACACTGGAGGAGAAATCTAAATGTATTTATTCTGTAGATAAGTCTAAACAGGGAGTTTGTTAACAAGTAATTTTGGTGGGGAATCGGATGCTGTAATGGGGCAGAATCTGCGAGCAGATAGGGATCGATGTGAGCTGTAATGATGACAATGGTAACATACCCATGTCGACAAGGAATAATAGCCTTTATTTAATTTGGAGGGATTTTCGGCATCACTGCGTTTGTGTGTGTGTGAGAGAGAGAGGGAGGGAGAGTCTCACACATACAGTAGGTCTGAAACATAATGAGGGCGATCAGCCATGGAGGCAAGCAATGTGGCACCGAGATCATTACACACAAAGGTGGGAGAGAGTGAGAGAATGAGGAGGAAGAGAAGGGAGGACAACAAAATACATAATGGTTGACAGTGAAAATAATGTACGTAGGGAGATTCAGTTCTATACATTTGTGCTGTTATTGCCTTTTCTCTCTGTGGGTTTATTCAAAAGTTTTCCAGGGGAAATTAGGGGGGTAGTGACCATAGAGGACAGATCATCAGCATTCCTCTACCATCTCTCCTCTTTCTGCCTCAGTTTTTTCTGCCCCCCTTTTCTATCCATCAATTCCTATTTCCAGATTATTAACTCTCTTTGCTGCTTAAGCAGGACACATGATCACATCCCTCACTAGCTACAGTAGGTGTGTTAAATGCACCCCCATCTCTCTATGGGCTAAAAATAGAGGTTGCATCCTCAGCTCATATCTCTTTGTCATCCAAGTACTATTTTGTATGTGGAGGTGGAGCTCTGTACACAGAAACGATGGCAACACTGCGGCTTGTATAAACTCACTATTCCACCTTCTCACACCTGTAGGACAGAGAAGAGAACAACAGAGAAAGAGAGAAACGAGGACGTGGAAAGGAGCTATATAAAGTAACCACACATGGAAATTGTGCGTGCGAGTGTGCGTGTATGTGTGTGCGTGCACAGGTGTGTGTGTTTATGTTCTCCATTTGGCTCTTTGAAAACTATTAAAACTCGCAGCTTAGCCTGCTCCCTTCACGTGCCAAACAGAGCAGGTTTCCCTGACAACCCAGGTCCTTGGTCACTTTTGTACCAGGATGTGAGGGAGCTGGCATCCCATTGCTCCCAAAGACAGTATGGTGTCCAATCACAGCTCATCCAGAGAGAAGAGAGCATGGTCATGAAGGGTTATACCTGAAGACATACCTCAGACACTATTCTGTCCCTTTGGGATTGAGCTTCTCAGGACTCATTGAGGTACTGTTCACAAGGGAGACAGACCCACATTACATCTGTGAGTGTTTGCAGGGTTTATTAGGGTTTAAGATGGCATTGATCTGTTGTCTCCTCCAGCTGCCGTACTCTGATGATAGTGCTGGCCTTTTAATACACACACATCACCTGCTCTGCTAGTCTGTGTGACAGAGCCTATCTGCAGAGGCTGACAAAGGGCCAAGAGATCGTATCCAGAAGAAAGACAACATTTCTGATTCATCTGATGTAATGAACAGTAAAATAGATACATTGTACTCTATATACACTCAGTTTCCAGTTTATTAGGTACACGCATCTAGTACCGGGTCGGATAAGGTAATGTATTTACACTCCTCAATTTGTCCAGTATTGGTGATCGAGTTCCCACTGGAGCCGCTTCTTCTTGTTTTTAGCTGATAGGAGTTGAACCCGGGGGGTCATCTGCTGCAAAAGCCCATCCGTGACCAGGATGGGTTGTGCATTTTGTAGAGGCCGTTCTGCACACCAGTTGTGCTCTGCTGTTATTTGCCATTCCCGGTTGCCATTTGATTAGCTGTTCAGGAGTTTTATGGCTTGGAGGTAGAAGCTGTTAAGATGCCTTTTGGACCTAGACTTGGTGCTCCGATACCCGCTTGCCGCGCAGTAGCAGAGAGAACAGTCTATGGCTAGGGTGGCTGGAGTTTTTTGTTTGTCACACCATTCTCTGTAAACCCTAGACACTGTCGTGCGTGAAAATCCCACGAGGCTGGACGTTTCTGAGATACTGGAACCGACGCGCCTAGCAAAGATCATACCACACTCAAAGTTGCAAACAGTAATTTAATGCCTCGATGCCTGTCTGCCTGCTTTATATAGCAAACTCACTGTCTGTAGGAGCGAATGGGATGGTGTATCTAATAAAATTAGTATACATTATCATAGTAGGAGAGAGAGAAGCAAATAGAAACAGAGAGAGAGAGGCACGAGAGCGAGACGAGAGAGAGACGAGAGAGTGATAGAGCAAGAGAGCATTATGTGTGGAAGTCATGGTGATATGATACAATATCAGAAGATGAATAAATCTGAATGGGATCCACTGTAAGGCTTAAGTCCATCTGTCATCACATCCTATCGATAAACTGTGACAGATGCTCTGGGAATGCAAACAGCAACAAATTAAAACAGACAGCAGCCCCGCCAGAACATCAATGATTGTTACCATCCCCAAAGTGAAATAATGAAGTGTCGTCTGCCCTGCCTGCCTAAAGAGACCTAAACAAGTAAACATCCTGAGTCTAAATGATGGACCAGAGCCAAAGTACAAGTACGACGTCCTTTATTGCATGCACTTACCTAACAGAAACCTGGGCCCCTTCCATAAACATGGAGACATACTGACGCACGCCACTTTATTCACAATCTTCCTCCACAGGTACCATGTGGGGGAAGAGGAACCGCATTTGGTGAATCTGGATTTCTATGGTGGCCATTAGACTCTTTCTAACCTATCTAATAGGCTGCAGCAGCTCCACTCTCATCTCTATTAGTCGCTCTATTCCCTCAAGGCCTTCAGCAGGGCACTGTGCTTTAATCCAATCAACTCCAAATAAAATGAGAGTAAATCTCAATCGGGTCCCTGGGTCTGTTCTTGTTCCAGAGCGCTCTGTCCTGTGATGTTGGTCCAGACAGCCTCCCCTCTGCAGACCACCATGGGCCTCCTGGCTCATTAAATATGGAAGTAAAAGAGGAGATCGCTCGCTCGGAGTGGAGAGCGGGAATGCCTCACCACCCCTGTCACAGCCAGTAAAGGAAGACCAGATAGCGTGGTTCAGAGGCTGGACTACAGAACAGAAGACAGAGGACAAGAGTAAGAGATACTAAGGCTTCTGCTCTCAGAGCCATTCCTGAGGAAATGAACCATGACAAATCTGCCTGATAGCAGTGCTCTTGTTGCACTCAACTAATGATTCCCTGGTCCTGTTTGGCTATGTGGTAGAGCATGATGCTTGCAACGCAAGGGTTGTGGGTTCGATTCCCACGGGTGGACCAGTATGAAAAATATGAAAATGTATGCACTCACTACTGAAAGTTGCTCTGGAACAGAGCATCTGCTAAATTACATAAATGTACCTAAGTAGAGGTGTTGGTTAGATACTGTATGCTGATATCTTAAACTGCTGTCTGAAGAGGTTGAGGCTGTTATGTACATATTCCTACCATTCAACCAAGGCCAGAAATTCTCCATTTAAGTATTCAACTGTTGAAAGATAACTAATCTATATGCAGACATAATGAATCATGGTGCTGTAACGTGTGAAAGGAAAGCACAATGCTCATGCAGCATTATATATGTAGGAATCAGAGAACAGATGTGCAATTTACACTTTTTTATGTGATGAGGCATCTGGGGATGTACTGTACACAGACACAAACACACCTTGCAGACTCTATAATGTGATCCATCCTGTCTTATTCCTGCGTTTGCACTTGCCAGACTGCTCTAATGATGGCTAAGAGGCATTTAGCTGAAGAAAAAGCAAAGAAAATCAGATTGATTGTGTTGAGGTGCTCCGCTCCACAGATTGGAGACAATGAAGCACACTGCAGACCTTTTAACACATACTAAGAGACAGTTGTCATATTCTCCTCTTTTCTTTCTCTCTCCTGTAAATGGCTAGAATCCTGAATTGCTGGGTTGAGGCTGTCTACTCTTCAGTGTGTTGGATCTTCTGTTTACAGGAAGCACAGTGCATGCCAACTTTGAATTCAGAGGGCTTTCTGTTTGACTGCATGGCCTGATCTCTCCTCCATGGCCTGATCTCTCCTCCATGGCCTGATCTCAATTTCTCAGTGGCACCACACCTGTCAAAAAAATACAATTGTTGCAATGGAGCCGTTAGGCCGCAACGCGTTCCCTCGGCCAATGACAAAAGCCTGGCAACTATCAGTAATATCTGTGTTTCACGCCAGTCCCAGCCAGCTCTCCCAGCCAGCTCTCCCAGCCAGCTCCATAGTAACCTTGGAGAACCCCATCTGGAGCCCCAGCAGCCAGGTCCAGGGAGGGAACAACAGACATGCTTCCTGTGGACCGGTGAGGAGGTCAAGATTGGTGTGTGAGGGTGTCATTGGACATTCAGAAACACCCTTAAGCATGAATACAAGCATGTATGCACACACACACTAAAATATGCATGTGTGTCTGTCACTCACTAAAGGCGAGGACAAGGAGATACAGAGAGAGCAGGAGACTGGTGCAAGTGCTGTCTGAAAGTAGAACAGCTTTGAGAAAATAGATTGAATTGATCAAACCACTGGCTGTCAGTGGAAAAAGATGCAACTACTGGATGGTGTTTCATCTGACATTAGCTGCTCTTGCCAGGGCATGTCTATGGAGATACAGCTGACTGTAGGTCACTAAGAGAATCTCCATTTTGGTTTTTACTCATTTAATGCATTGGTCATTATGTTGGAGCCTGCTGTGTTTTTAGCAGCAGTAAGTTCAACCATTTGCCATCGATTGAGTTTATGATTCAATGTGGAATTGTAGCACTTACTGCCACTCCAAACACTAGAATGCTACTTGATGGGCTGTGAATCTGTGTGCCAGCTCTAACAAAGTCAAAGCACATGTGCTTCCAGTTCCCTCCTCTGATAAGAGCACACATCACTCCCCTCAGCCAGGTAGACAGTCTCCATCACCCCAGCCAGGTTCAGGTGCCCTGAGGCAGGGCAGCTGAGTGTCCTCTGGTAGTGGGTCTAGGAGCAAATAGCCAATAATGACTTACTTATGGAGTCAGAGGCAGAACATATGAATAAATTCAACATGACATAAACATCCCTCCTTTTGCCTGAGGGTGGCAATATAATGCATTGAGGAGCCGAGAGAGAGAGAGAGAGAGTGATAGAGAGAGAGAGAGAGAGAGAGAGAGAGAGAGAGAGAGAGAGAGAGAGAGAGAGAGAGAGAGAGAGAGAGTGTGTGTGTGTTTGCCTGCGTGTGTTTTAAAACACCAAATACATAAAGTAGCCTATAGCCTAGGCTTACCACTGAAGTGATACATCAGGTCTCCATAGAAACTACTGCTCTAAGGGGCATCTGATTAAGAAAATAATGCAACGGAAGTCTTTTGAAGAAGCGCGCGATGGTCATTTTGCAGGGCTCTAACTATTAGCGAGAGGCCAAATAGGTTCTGATAACCGAAAGGTAAGTTAAAGACAATGAGGCAAACACTTATCACATCTCGAAATTATACCATTAAAGCCTAGGATATATTTTGAGCCCAATAAGAGAATGCTAGTATCTTTCTTATAAGTGAAAAACCCAAATAGAAAGTCACTTTCTATCTTACCTGGCTCGAGCTCGAGGGGAATGACGAAATTGGCGGGACATCCAAAATCTTCAGGTCGTACATGTTACCGTTCAAAATGACAGAGGGTCTGTACACATACCTGGTTCGGGTTGGAGTGTAAACCTCTGAGAAGTCATTATAAATAAATTGACGGATTATGGAAGTTTTCCCGACTCCGGGAGCTCCGATAACAGCGATACTTAGCGTCTCCACCATTCCTGGAACATCAGCACCATGGACAGCGACCAAACCAATTTGTAACTCAACAAAGCTTATCCTAGCAGCGGTCTTGTTTCCAGAAAATATTGCTGCTGCTGCTGTTCCGACACAGATCAAAGCCAACAGTTTTTTTTACGTTGAACACTTTTTGCTTGCTGCGGCCCAAAAATGTAGATTTAGCTAAATCTTATAATTAGGTAAAGAAAGGTCGAAACAGTCATCTCTCGTCAATGTTTTTAAATTCATTGATGGTTATGTTTGCTGTTATCCAATCTCTCTCACATCGAAACACAAATAACGTAACTTGAGTTTATTTCGTTTAATAGTCCTAAGAAAAATCAATCACTCCAAGATTCAATACCGGGGAGGGGGTTTTCGCAACGTCTCCGCATTCCATAGGGAGAAACGTATGCTAATCTTCTGGGGAACAACCCCCCGCGCCCTCGTCCCCTAGGAGGGAGCGCAAAGTCCGTCCTCGGAATTTCCACAGGGACATAATCTCACTCACTGTTTGAATTATCTCAACATTAACGAGCCCATTATTGATTTTCTTACGGATCTTCAGGCTGTACAGTTATTCTATCCGCACCTCTTACTCGTCTCCAGCCGATGCACCAATACGACTGACTCCTTGCGCTCACCAAAGCCTTGGAGAGGCACGCTAACTCAGCAGCCCCGTATCTACAGATAGAATTCCACGTGCTCCAGAATGAGCATATTCTGCTCTTCACGACGTAAGAAGGCACAACTGATCATTTAGATGAAACGATCCAAAAACAGAGACAAGCGACCAACTGCTGCATAGGCATCAAATGAATGTATCTCCCCTGTTCACTGGCGTGTCTGTCGGTATGGTGCGCGTTCCTTGTGTGTGTGTGTGTGTGTGTGTGTGTGTGTGTGTGTGTGTACGTGCGTGATTGGATGTGTATGCTTTTGTCATCTTTTATCGTTTATGTGCGTGTTAATCATGACATTCGTGCCCAGGTTTTGTGTAATGAGCTACTATTTAGAGGTCAAATACCTGAAATGGAACCACGAATGATGTAACCTATCACACAAAATGCACATTGACGTGTCGACCAAATTCATATTTCAATTTTTCCTCCTGGACACAGAATCCTCAAAGGAGGCTCCCATGGAGACAGAATGCTGCATTTACACTTCCTTAAAGCGCAAGGCTGACGCACAACTGATTGTGTTCCTAAAGCTAAGGGATTGATGAAGGATGGCTCCCTATCAATAGCAATACCTTGAGTGGCAATTAAGGTTTCACATATGATTAATTATACTACACCATTAATATGATGCAAAGCCTGTGTACTTACTTGCTCCTAAAACAATGGTCATACAATGAATGCTTCTCTTGCCCTTTTCTATTCAATTGCGACATCTAGACTACCTGTCTCAAGAGCTCTGTGTGTACTCATTAGCTATAGTCAAGCAATAATGACATATTTAGCCTACATAAAACCCTGCGTCATCACCATTTGTTTGTCTGTATGATTTCATCAAAACGAGCGGGGAGAGTGACGACAACCTGCTGCCATTCCAGTGATGGACGCAGTCAGAGTGAGAGACTGACTAAATGGGTGATATGAGCGCAGTGTGCTCTTGTCGCATTGGCCAATTTTAACTCACCCTCACCTCACTGTTATAAGCAAACCGTTCAAAAATATATTTTGAGACTTCGGTTGCAATCCAAACAATATAGTGAGGTTAATGTAAAGCCCCAATTATGTCAAGGTCATGCATCAAATCAGTCAAGGTATGTCGATCAACCTACAGGGATTGGCATGCAAAACAGTTCCTCACAATTACCACAAGACTATGAATGTGTCCAACAATCTGTGCAATCAATAGAAATTCATGCTGCAACACGTCTTTTAAAGTGCATGTGCATCAATGCTTTTATTATTCTGGAACTTTATTGGATTCGCAGAAGTCCTACCTGGTGACAGGTGTAACAGAATATTCACTTTCCTCCTTATAAATAACGCAGTTCTCGATATGGTGAGTTGTTAGCACCCCCTGTTGGTTAAGGTTCATCCACCCTTCTGGCCATCAGTGTTTCTCAAGAATGAGCTGGGCTTTCTTTTGGATCCTGAGCAGAAACAATGATATTTTTTGGGTCACAAGAACACCATCAAAGCATTAGTTACGTCAAAGTAAAAAAGAATAGGGACCACTGTTTCACATGTCATTCATTGACACAGTGTGGTGTGTGGATGACAGTCATAGAGAAGATTGCTTGTTACTGCCAAAATCATCTAGAGCCTCTATTCAATACTTTGAGCTGAAGCCCAATTGAAATGTATAGGCAATGTTCCCGCGTTAGAGGAGACTGCATTCACGTTAAACCCTACATATGTCCGCTAGATCGCATAATACCTTTACATTTCTATTACGCAATCTGTAACACTTCAGCGATACAGACTGAATGGAGCCATAGGTCTGGCACCACTCCACTGAGGGCATACCTCATACTGATGATAAAAGAACCACAATATTAGACAACCTGATAACATTGCAGTTTAGGAAACACACAAAGCAGCTATGATGTTAAGGGAGATTTTATTCCATTATTTAAAAAAAGCATTGAGTGTTTTTTTTAGGCACTGATCTGCAACAATGTGTGTTTTATAAACCTTAAACACACACACACAGTGAGGATGAAGTCATTATCAGTGATCTAGTCCTCAGTAAGCTACACACGGTGTGGAGAGATAATGAAACAGTGATCAGCGCTGACTCCAGATCAGCTCATAATTGCCACTCCAGCTGCGCTGCTCCGATAACCAGTGGTGTAGTGCTGTTTTTTAGGTGAGGGAGCGCAATTTATTTTTAAATGAACATCCTCAATCAAAAAGTTGTACCAACAGATGTAGCCTATTATTGAATAGGCGGTCATTATAGAATATGCATAAAATGCATCCTCCAGTTGAATACCCTCAAACACCAAGCTAAGCATACCTAATTTCAAAATAGGCCATCATCACTGTCAATTGTGAATGAGGTAGTTTGGAATTCGGTAGTGAGTGTTGCAACCGAGGACAGATGATTTTTACATGCTTCACACTACGGCGCTTACGTTCTGTGAGCTTGTGTGGCCTACCACTTCGAGGCTGAGCCAACGTTGCTCCTAGACAAACTAACTTGTTGAAAAGGTGGCACCCTATGACTGTGCAACGTTGAAAGTCACTGAGCTCTTCAATAAGGCCATTCCACTGCCAATGTTTGTCTATGGAGATTGCATGGCTGTGTGCTCGATTGTATACACCTGTTAGCAGTAGCAATTTTAGCATGTAAATCTCGGTGTGGCAAAATAAAATAAAAATGTAGATACATGCCAGCAAAGCCACTACAACACAATAATTGGACTATAACGGTGACCAAACTGTTAGGGCCTACATAAAGCTGTCCCAACAGCAGAGTCCCAACACCTTACCACTGCTACACCTGGCTATCAGCAGAGCCGTGTCTGGCAGCGAAACATTTAATTCAGCCTCATTTACTGCCTTTTAAACAAACATGGCTGACTTGCTTAAACAAATGTGACGATTGAGATGTACACACTATGGCATAAGGGGATGAAGAGCAGATGAGGTAATCTGTCATTTCGAACTAGGCTGGACGTAGTCAATATAACGATTTGTTCAGCACTTTTGAAATTTACAGCGACAGAACTCAGAACATGGCCATTCTTACTGGATTCTCCCTGTACACTAAGTCAGAACTGTGAGAAATAAAGGGGGCATATAAAACAAACAATGAAAGCTCTTACAATATTCAATGATGACATTTCTCTAAAATCAGGCTATAGGCTACAAGTGCACCACCAAGTCAGAACAGTTCACTAAATTATGAGGGGAAAAGGGACCAAATTATTAGGGTGAGACACGTGGGCTAGTAACAGCTTAGTACACAACATACACTTAATATTACTTTCTTAGCTACAGTATACATATCTCCCTGGGATATTGCATCATGTATGTAGCACAATACAATACATTTTTTGACACACCTTATGGATGGCCTCTTATTCGCTCGTCATCCCCTTATGCCAGAGTTTGTCAATTGTCAGTAGAAACCGCATTTGTTTAAGCAAAACAGCCATGTTTGTTTAAAAGGCAGTAAATGAGGCAGAATTAAATGTTTTGCTGCCAGACAATGGCTCTGCTAATAGTCAGGTGTAACAGTGGTAAGGTGTTGGGACAGCTTTATGTAGGCCCTAACAGTTTGTGGGCACTGTTATAGTCCAATTAATGTATGGCTTAGTGTTGTTTTGTGTAGTGGCTTTGCCGGCATGCATCTAAAAAGAAATTGGGGGAGTTTGCCCCACCAAGATTTACATGCTCAAATCGCCACTGGAAAGGAGAACAGCACCCGGTTTTTTTGTGTAGCATCTGAATGCAAAAGAGCAAATAGTTTTTTGCATCGTAGAGGACCGAAATGGTTTTAGGTTGTGACACTCAAGTGAGAGTGTGACTCATTGTGGAAAAAAGGCACCAGGAAAGAAACTTCGATGTCGCTCAGGTGTTCAATTTGACCTCTGTTGCATGTTTCCATTCTCCTGCAGGTACCCATTCTCCTGCATGCCAGCCTCCCTTTATGTTTCATTCATGACTCGAATGGCCTTATGGATGTAAAGGACTTGTTAATTGTAAGGATTGTAAAATAATGTTGTGCTTTTGGAATTGTTCCCATTCTGACTCTTTATGTTATAGACAATATGCTAGTTGAATGTAGAAGTTGTAGTCGTAAAAGCTAATAATTGTAATATGCCTTAATTGTTTCACATTTTGTAATTCCAGTTGGATTTTGATGAAAGTAGCCTTGAAATGAATATTGTATAATGTTATGGTTATGATAGATTTAAACAGGTCTTCATCTTCAGGTTTGAATGAGGAAATGTATTCCCCTATGATTATTCTTTCAATAAAGTTTGTTTTATTATTATATCACTTTTTTTTCTCTTTCCTTATATGTAATACTGAATGCTATGTGTCATTTGTTTTGGTGCAGATGTGTGTGTGATCACCGAACATCCCATAGAATGAGAAAATTCCATCGGTCACTAAAAGCTCTGTAACCAATTCACAGTAAAAAGGTACTTATATTCTGAGTTTAGATGATCAATCCTTACAAAACAAGGAAGAGTCAATATCCTCCAAGCTTTTATCTATCATTCTTTAGAAAGTTTGGTTTGGGAGAAAAGCATTGATTTTCATATAAGACACATTTTCACATGTTTTTCTTGACCGATTACAATTTGATTGATGTGTTGCTATTGTACGTCATATCAATTAAATGAGCTGTTTTTCAGCTTTTAAAATATGTATCATGTTTTCATATAAGGTTTAACACCAGCAAATTATTCTAATTTATGCACAGAGGTCATGATTCAGTAAAAAAAAAAAGTACAATTCCCACCAGGCAGGAAAGGGTTATTAATGACAGTTATGACAGGGTTATTTGTCATTATGAAGCATTTAACATTGAACTTAACCCCTGCACGAATCATGGATATTGGAGGTCTGGGAAAATGCACTGTAAGTGTAACTATGCCTACATAACATTTAGCTTTGAAAACAGTTATCATGGGGAGACAAATCCACAATAATGTAGGCCTAAGGCATTGCAAAATCGATTGCTTTTAACCGACCGTTAAAACCTACTGTCATTCATGTAGAGCCAGCCTACTTGTTGGATAGCTTGGATGCGTATTGGTGTCTTGCTGTAGGGTAGTTGTCTACTGATATTGTCAAGTATCATCATCTGATCCATGAAAGCAAACAAAAATTACAAAGCTAAATAAATGGTCTACTTCTTCTGGCCTAGGATGGCACGGAGAACACCAGTGCCTGTGCGCACCTGAAAAACAACGCAATGAGCGCTCTAAACAAATTATTGACTAAAGCAAACAATGATAAAATCAACGAATAAATCAAATTAATTTGGAAAAGGATATTTAAAAAAAAAATCAAGGACAAATTGCAAACAAATGGCAAAAATGAGCACGTACAAAGGAAAGTCTATACGTACAGGAGCTCAGCTGAGGCCGAAATTCAGCACTGCTGAGTGGACAGCACCGCCACATAGAAATAAATGGTTTAAACCACGATGTCAAACTCATTCCAAGGAGGGCTGAGTGTCTGCAGGTTGTCATTCCTACCTTGTACTTGATTGATGAATTAAAGTCACTAACTAGTAAGGAAATCTCCTCACCTAGTTGTCTAGGTCTTAATTGAAAGGACAAACCAAAAACCAGCAGACAGTAGGCCGTCCATGGAATGAATTTAACACCCCTATTTTAAACCATGACAGAGGTGGGGGCGTTTATTTAATTTTGATGCTTTAATTTTCATATTTACCACTACATTTCAAACAAATAGAGAATGGTTCAATTAGCATTATTTAGAAACCCTCCTAAAGTTAGCTCTCCTAAATGCAACAAAAAGCTAACGTCTCATTCAGGGGAGCCAAGCCCCACCCCATCCCCGTAATTCACACCTTGATCCACAGGCTGTTCCATGTACTGTAGTAGCATATACTGTGTATGGTGCTGAGGAATATTAATTTAAGTTCTTCCAAACAAGATTTGGGTTCCAGTCAACAAACCAACCACAAAATTGAGCAGTTTAGCTTATCCACCCACCCCAGTCACTCTTGGCAGCTGCTAGATTGAGTGGGTACTGCTCAGAGAATGTAAAGCTTCTATCTACTATCACTTCAAAACCTCACCATCTTCTTGCTCCCAGTCTGTCATAGGGATAAATAAAGCACTGAGCTCCAGATAAACCTTGGGTTTCACTCTGGACTCATGGAGAAAGAAGGGGTGAGGACAGAGAGAGGAGCAGGGATGAAGGGAGAGGAGAGCAGATGTGTGAAGGGATTAGGGTAGAGGAGAACAGTGATGAGGGGAGAGGGGGAAGGGAACATCAAATTAGTATGCAAAGCTGTTTTTTTAAGGCTGCCCAACAATACTGTAAAAGAAATGACAGCTCACTCAACAGAGTGTGCCCTATACCTTCCGAAGGTCATTGTAAAGATAACTGTAGATATGCCTATAATATACAACAGGAACCCATTTGTTAATATGGAATCTGTATGTACATATTACACAAAAGGAAAAAAGAAAAAATGATTTAAAACAACTTCTGATCATCTTCCCTACTTCAGAGACTTCTAAAGCAGACATGTTCTCCCTGTCCATCAAGCAGTGTCTGCATGTGGCCAAGTGTGGAAGAAGAGTTACTCAGATTGTAAATTCTACTAGTACAATACCAACCAGTGTTGCGATTGGCTTAGTCCTTTATTACTTCATATATATATAATATCTCAGTGTACAAAACATTAGCAACACCTTCCTAACATTGAGTTGCACCCTCCTTTGACCTCAGAACAGCCTCAATGCGTTGGGGCATGGACTCTACAAGGTGTCGAAAGCGTTCCACAGGGATGCTGGCCCATGTTGACTCTAACGCTTCCCACAAGTTGACTGGATGTCCTTTGGGTGGTGGACCATTCTTGATAAACACGGGAAACTGTTGAGCATGAAAAACCCAACAGCGTTGCAGTTCTTGACAAACTCAAACCAGTGCACCTGGCACCTACTACCATACCACGTTCAAAGGCATTTAAACCTTTTGTCTTGCCCATTCACCCTCTTAGTTGCACACATACACAATCCATGTCTCAAGGCTTAAAAATCCTTCTTTAACCCCTCAATGTACACTGATTGAAGTGGATTTAACAGGTGACATCAATGAATCATAGCTTTCACCTGGATTCCCTTGATCAGTCTCATGGCAAGAGCAGGTGTTCCTAATGTTTTGTACACTCAGTGTATATCTTATGGAATCCTTATTGGAACTAAACGTGGTATACCACTCCTAATTGATGATTCAAGTCAATTCAGAAAATGCACTTGTGGCATTTGTGAATATATCAGATTTTTAATAGTTTTGTTTCAAATGATGTACACACAAACGGTCAGTCAAAAAACATTAGATTTCTCCTTCACCAGCTATTTTACAACTTCTCATCACATACACACTAGTCAGTTTTCGCCACACACAGACCAAGTAAATCCACTCATCTCCAAGTAGTGAAAGTGCTCACTGTGGAGCTGTTCCAGAGGGTTCTGATTCAATGACTCAAAAGTTTAAATATCCAATTCATTTTCCAAAGAGACTAGGTAAAACAGAATGGTGAAGTTGAGTTGGTCAGATTTTCTTTATACAAAAGACTTCATGATGTGTGCTACCTCTACAGTTAGTTTCCTATAGAGATACAGTATAGAACATACAGGTGGTTTGAAGCCTCTATGACAGGTGGTAGAGGTACTTGACCAACTAAGAGGGGAGGAGAATGCAACAACCTGGCAGGGAGCCCAAGCAGCCCTGATTAACAGAGCGCACACAGCAGAAACAACATCCAAACATCTGTGGCCCTCGCCCGCCTGCATGCCCAGAGTTAAAACTTCAATTACACTGCAAACAAACCTGGGAATACATAATGGAATTACTTCAAAGAAGGGGCAAGAATTAGGAAAAGAAAGGTATTGTATGTAGTAGTGAGGCGTATATTGCTGAGTTTACACAGGCAGCCCAATTCTGATCTATTTGGCAATCATTGGTCTTTTGACGAATCAGATCAGATCTTTCGCCAATAATTGGGCAAAATATCAGAATTGGGCTGCCTGTGTAAATGTAGCCTTAGATGTTGCTCCAACCCTCTAATAACAAATAGCACACAGGCACCCCAACACACAAATACATGCACACACACACACACACTCATGGGAGAGAGAGAGACAAGAGACAGCAGAGATTGAGTACAACAACAATAAACAAGCCCAATGGGCACATCAAGAGCAAACAACAAACTAAACACATATGTGACATGGTGTGTTCCAAAACATTTAGTGTCTCTTACTAGCTGGGACATCACATCCCTTTAAAATAAAAAGGAGGAAAGTGTTTGTGAGAGAGAAGAAGTGAAGACATTGAGAGAGGTGGGGAGGGGGGGGCTGAGGGGTGAGTGAAGTGAGAACAGGAACACAGCAGGTGCTTCACAGCCCCAAGATATGGGGAAACAATGTGTCTGTACTGCCACATTTTAATGTGAAGCACCAAAACGTATGCTGACAGTAGAGCTTTAACTGCTGATTACACACACTAAATATAGGTACTAATTTGCAGAGACGCGAGGTGAGATAATCGTGAAAAGAGAAGACATCAGGGGTGGGGGGGTATGGAGAAACAGTCACAAGGAACAAGAGTCCATCGCATCACAGTCTCCTCCAGCAGCACTAGCTGAAAATCCCTACCAGGTGTGTCCCAGATTAGAGGCTCATGGGTTGAGGGTGAACTGAATCAGATCAGCACGGGCTGGACTGGAGTTAAGCCATCATGCAAGGAAGATCTGACAGGGTAGTGAGCTCTCATTGAAGACCGACTAGACTTGGTGGGTTATGGGAAACACAACCCCAACCATGTTCAAGGTGAAGAAGACAAAGACCATTCCAACTATTGACGTGTGACAGGATTGGTCTATAGAAAGCTTTGGGACCATGGGGGCTAGAGACTTCAGATTTAAATCAGATAAGGACTTGTAGAGTGGAGGGTTAGTGCTTGACAGAAAGAACAGATAGAAACCAGAGTCCCCAGGGAGGCACACAGACAGACAGCAAAGTTGGAGATTCTACAAGGAAAGGGTCTTTCAGAAGCCTGTATGTCAGGAGGAGAAGCAGGAGGAGAGGGTCTGGAGGGTTGGGGGTCCAGGAGGTCCCTCCAGTCAGGGCCAGTCTCCAGTCTCCATGCCTCAGGTTGCGCACCCTACTTCAGCCCTGTCAGGGGTTCAGTTCTTCAGCACTGCCTCGTAGCACTGGAACACACACTGGGACACCTCTGGTGCTCTGCACTTCAGAGAGATCTGAGGAGAGAGAAGAGAGAGTTAGTTACTACATGGTCTGGCTGGGCAAGGAGATAGTAGTCCTTCTGTTAGCAGGTGTTAGGTGTTGAGAGCACCTGGTCAATAAGAACACTAGTTCAGATGTTCAGCCAAAGCAAAACCGTTTCAAAAGCCAGCGTGACATGCTGGAGAACAAACGTCAGGTAGAAGCTATTGTTTTAGAAAGACATGGACAAGCTAGCTAAGCAGTCAACAATGTACAGTACATTTCTATTTAATAACTCAAATCAACAAAACAGCTCAGTGTCATTTCTTCATAAACAACAAATATAATCTCTCATGTGGAGCAGATGCTGCCCTCGTCTTTATCTCAGGAGTCAAGTGCTATGAGAGATGAACTATAGTTCAGTGATCTTAAACAGAATCACACTTTTCCTGGTCATCATTTGTTCAAACATCCTTAAGAGAGAGCGAGAGAGAGCCTTTTCAGGGATGAGGAAGCTGTATGGACGGGATGAAGGCTAATTCGCCGGGCCACTTTTTCATACCTTCAAGAAAAGCTCCTTTCGATATGATAGTCTAGTCAGTTAGTGCAATGCAACTGTAATGGCAGGACTTTAAGCACCGTCTGTTTAATAAGCATGGTAATTATTTCAGCAGCTTCACTGACTCATGACTGAAGAGAAGAGTGAATAGCTCCCAACCTCCTCTATTCCCACCATTTCAGCAGAGGCATTTTGTTTCATTTTATTTGCAGGGGAGAATTTATTAGCATTATAAATGCTGCCTTTTATTCAATCTTATCAGCTTGGAGCAGAAAAAAAATAAAAATGTCTCATTCCTTCTCTCCTTGTGAAGTTGAGAGAGTGTTGCTGCAGGAACTAATAGTGCTCTTAGCTAGCTGCAGGAACTAATAGAGCTCTTAGCTAGCTGCAGGAACTAATAGAGCTCTTAGCTAGCTGCAGGAACTAATAGAGCTCTTAGCTAGCTGCAGGAACTAATAGAGCTCTTAGAGGCAGTTTCCTTTTCATTCTCATGCAGGAAAAGCTCAAAATTCTGTGTGTAGCCGTGCGTTTGCAGCAGTACTACTGCAGCCGTGCGTTTGCAGCAGTACTACTGCAGCCGTGCGTTTGCAGCAGTACTACTGCAGCCGTGCGTTTGCAGCAGTACTACTGCAGCCGTGCGTTTGCAGCAGTACTACTGCAGCCGTGCGTTTGCAGCAGTACTACTGCAGCCGTGCGTTTGCAGCAGTACTACTGCAGCCGTGCGTTTGCAGCAGTACTACTGCAGCCGTGCGTTTGCAGCAGTACTACTGCAGCCGTGCGTTTGCAGCAGTACTACTGCAGCCGTGCGTTTGCAGCAGTACTACTGCAGCCGTGCGTTGCAGCAGTACTACTGCAGCCGTGCGTTTGCAGCAGTACTACTGCAGCCGTGCGTTTGCAGCAGTACTACTGCAGCCGTGCGTTGCAGCAGTACTACTGCAGCCGTGCGTTGCAGCAGTACTACTGCAGCCGTGCGTTTGCAGCAGTACTACTGCAGCCGTGCGTTGCAGCAGTACTACTGCAGCCGTGCGTTGCAGCAGTACTACTGCAGCCGTGCGTTGCAGGCAGTACTACTGCAGCCGTGCGTTTGCAGCAGTACTACTGCAGCCGTGCGTTTGCAGCAGTACTACTGCAGCCGTGCGTTTGCAGCAGTACTACTGCAGCCGTGCGTTTGCAGCAGTACTACTGCAGCCGTGCGTTTGCAGCAGTACTACTGCAGCCGTGCGTTTGCAGCAGTACTACTGCAGCCGTGCGTTTGCAGCAGTACTACTGCAGCCGTGCGTTTGCAGCAGTACTACTGTAGCCGTGCGTTTGCAGCAGTACTACTGTAGCCGTGCGTTTGCAACAGTACTACTGCAGCCGTGTGTTTGCAGTAGTACTACTGCAGCCGTGTGTTTGCAGTAGTACTACTGCAGCCGTGTGTTTGCAGTAGTACTACTGCAGCCGTGTGTTTGAGGTGCCAGGGTGATTGTGTGGTGATTGACAGTTCCGGCTGGCTCGTGCTTAGCAGTTCTAATAGCAATTGTCATTAACTGGCCAGAAGCATTTGAAGTCCCATTAGACAGAGGTTCACACCAGGTCCCTCTCTGACCCATGGGACAGGAGATCACACTGCTGTACCATGGTGACAGAGTGTCCCCCAGCACTGCATTGGTACATTCCACAGTGCTGCGCTAGACGAGTGGGAACACTACACAACTCCTCCCTCCAGGGCTGCCGCTGCTCTGTGTACTGCTGGCTCTTTATTAATGCATAATGGTGCTAGCATGATTAGTCAGAAACACACAACCTAGGCCAAGTTGGAGAAAACGGGGCCTAGCTGGCTGTCATAAGGATCAGCTTATTAAACCAGGTTGTAGAAAAGCACTGATCAACTAGGTTTACATGGTGTGTGGGCATTTTGCTTAAGGCTTTGTAAAATGCTGCTGAATAATCTGCCTGTGAGTCAATATGAGGGTGGCGTGTGAAGGAGAGAGTGAGAGAATAAAGGACAGAGGAGAAAAATAACTAGCTGTAGAGAACAGTGACTGGTAGAAACAGTGCAGGTGGGTGGTGGTAGTGTTTTAGGAGAATGGAAGAAGATGTAGGAAGATGTAAAGATGCTGTGATTTCTGCACCATATAAGGATACCCGAGATTGAACGATGAGTGGGGGAAGAAGGAGGGCTGAAAGTTGAGTAAATAAAAGTTGTGTATGGTGGCACGGTCATGGCGCTGGCTGTACCAGAGCACCATTCTCCCACAAACCCCTGCAATTAGCCACTCTTGGGGAGGGGGGAGTGAACCAGCCCTTGCCATTGGTCATGCTGTTGCCATGGGGACGAGAGGTGAGGGCCCGGTGCTCCACTTTAAAAGACAGAGCTAAGAAGCAGAGCATCATGGGATAACAGGGACCAAATATGTGGGGTGATGGAGGAGCACTGGGGTTAGCAACGTTATGTTAGAGTAGACCCAGTTAGTATAGGTTTGGTTGTTTAGCAACCAAACCGACGTGTGCTCAACTATGAGGCAAAACAGACAGGGTTGGCTTAGATTGTTGACATGTAAACTACATTAGTTAGTCTCCAACGTTTATTGAAAACAAATACATTTGCACAATGAGCACTTCTCTCAAATACATTATTACAGTTGTTGGTTACCTAGCGAATTTTTGCCATATTAGCATAGACATGACATCAGTCAAGACACCACAAAATGGTATCAAGAACAAGACACAATAATATGGCGCTTGTAACGCCAGGGTGGACCACCCATACGTAGAATGTATGCACACATGACTGTAAGTCGCTTTGGATAAAAGCGTCTGCTAAGTGGCATATATTATTATTATTAACAAGACACAACTAGCTGAAACGAGCCACTTACGACTCCCCACATGGCAGCTTCTTGGCATTATTGTTAGCTATGTGGCCATCCAGAATCACAACAGACTTTTGCCCCACTGAATCACGCGCATCGCTTGTGACGTTGTCAGCTAGCCAATATATAGAGTTAGGAGGGCATCATTTCTTAACTGATGTCAGCTTTACTGCCTTCCTACAGGGAGCTGTGGAATCTTCCCACAGGCTGAGTACGATCCACAGTGTTCTTTTCTCATGCTAAAAATAACTGCTCAACACAAGCATGTGTCAGGTTGACTTTCACGTGTTGTACTGAGAGAGCATCAGATCCATGCAGCAGCAGCACAGAGATGTGAGAGTGCATGCTGCACATGGGAAAAGTGTTAGCATCTTCAGTGAAGATCCAGATCTTCTGATGGTAGTCATCTGTAGGGAGGAAGAGAGCCTTAAGGGGTAGTAGGAATAGGAGAAAGCAACAGAAAGAGGGCATATCCTGACAGGTGTTCAGGCTGAGAGATATATATGAAAAGAAGAAAATTAAACTCAAAATCATAGACAAATTAAGAACAGCACAAGTGGAGACAAAAACACATCAACTACAAAAATGACGACAGACATACTAACAGAACAAGACAAACAGTCAAGGGCTGATCAAACACCTCAGTTGAGTCATTTCACAGACTGAAAACTCATTCATCTCCTGAACGAAAATACCAATAGACCAACAAATACAGAGGCTTCAACCACTGACAGATGAGTCAAGCTGAATGCACAATGAACTGTGGAGGAATTATATTTAAAATGCTACATTTGAGCGGGATGGATAAAACAGATTGACTGACCGAAATGGACTCATCTGGGATGGGGAAACAAGACAGTAAATGCCTGTATAATGAATAAAAACATGATCCTAAAGCACATTGACAAACGAGATGGGCTGAGGAGTCACGTCAAGGTCAGTGTTCTGAAATACTCATGCACAATGTCCTGGGCTACTGCTAATAACCAAGTAAGCAGACAACAGTACAATGACACACAATGCGTCACAAATGAAACAATACACACAGACACGCCCCCTCGGGTGAAATACTCTTAGCCAGCAGGGTTGGTGGTGATGATGACTAAAACTCACCCATACACACTCCAGATCATCCCCATCTCTATTCATCCCTACACTCCAGATCATCCCCATCTCTATTCATCCCTACACTCCAGATCATCCCCATCTCTATTCATCCCTACACTCCAGATCGTGCCCATCTCTATTCACCCTCACTCCAGATCATGCCCATCTCTATTCATCCCTACACTCCAGATCATGCCCATCTCTATTCATCCCTACACTCCAGATCATGCCCATCTCTATTCATCCCTACACTCCAGATCATGCCCATCTCTATTCACCCTCACTCCAGATCATGCCCATCTCTATTCATCCCTACACTCCAGATCATGCCCATCTCTATTCACCCTCACTCCATCCCTACACTCCAGATCATGCCCATCTCTATTCATCCCTACAATCCAGATCATGCCCATCTCTATTCACCCTCACTCCAGATCATGCCCATCTCTATTCACCCTCACTCCAGATCATGCCCATCTCTATTCATCCCTACACTCCAGATCATGCCCATCTCTATTCATCCCTACACTCCAGATCATGCCCATCTCTATTCATCCCTACACTCCAGATCATGCCCATCTCTATTCATCCCCACTCCATCCCTACACTCCAGATCATGCCCATCTCTATTCATCCCTACACTCCAGATCATGCCCATCTCTATTCACCCTCACTCCAGATCATGCCCATCTCTATTCATCCCCACACTCCAGATCATGCCCATCTCTATTCACCCTCACTCCAGATCATGCCCATCTCTATTCATCCCCACTCCAGATCATGCCCATCTCTATTCATCCCTACACTCCAGATCATGCCCATCTCTATTCATCCCCACTCCATCCCTACACTCCAGATCATGCCCATCTCTATTCATCCCTTCACTCCAGATCATGCCCATCTCTATTCACCCTCACTCCAGATCATGCCCATCTCTATTCATCCCTACACTCCAGATCATGCCCATCTCTATTCATCCCTACACTCCAGATCATGCCCATCTCTATTCATCCCCACTCCATCCCTACACTCCAGATCATGCCCATCTCTATTCATCCCTACACTCCAGATAATGCCCATCTCTATTCATCCCTACACTCCAGATATTGCCCATCTCTATTCACCCTCACTCCAGATCATGCCCATCTCTATTCACCCTCACTCCAGATCATGCCCATCTATATTCAACCTCACTCCAGATCATGCCCATCTCTATTCATCCCTACACTCCAGATCATGCCCATCTCTATTCATCCCTACACTCCAGATCATGCCCATCTCTATTCATCCCTACACTCCAGATCATGCCCATCTCTATTCACATTCACTCCAGATCATGCCCATCTCTATTCATCCCTACACTCCAGATCATGCCCATCTCTATTCATCCCTACACTCCAGATCATGCCCATCTCTATTCATCCCTACACTCCAGATCATGCCCATCTCTATTCATCCCCACACTCCAGATCATCCCCATCTCTCCTTACACTTCAGATCATGCCCATCTCTATTCATCCCCACTCCATCCCTACACTCCAGATCATGCCCATCTCTATTCACACTCACTCCAGATCATGCCCATCTCTATTCATCCCTACACTCCAGATCATGCCCATCTCTATTCATCCCTACACTCCAGATCATGCCCATCTCTATTCATCCCTACACTCCAGATCATGCCCATCTCTATTCATCACTACACTCCAGATCATGCCCATCTCTATTCATCACTACACTCCAGATCATGCCCATCTCTATTCATCCCTACACTCCAGATCATGCCCATCTCTATTCATCCCTTCACTCCAGATCATGCCCATCTCTATTCATCCCTTCACTCCAGATCATGCCCATCTCTATTCATCCCTTCACTCCAGATCATGCCCATCTCTATTCATCCCTTCACTCCAGATCATGCCCATCTCTATTCATCCCTTCACTCCAGATCATGCCCATCTCTATTCATCCCTTCACTCCAGATCATGCCCATCTCTATTCATCCCTTCACTCCAGATCATGCCCATCTCTATTCATCCCTTCACTCCAGATCATGCCCATCTCTATTCATCCCCACTCCATCCCTGCACTCCGCTCTGCTGTCACTGAAGTGATTCTTATCCACCAGTCTTTCCTAGATTTCTCTCTCCTTCAATAAAAAGTTGTTCTCAGTCCCTCCCCTGTCTCTGTGCTCACCGTGTAGTTGGGGTTTCCAGCCTGCACCCTCAGTTCAGCCAGCACCCAGATACCATTGGACAGTTTGATGGACATGTAAAGCATGTCCTGGCCGTCCACCGTGCGCTTGGCTATGGTGAAGATGTTACTGCCCTGCAGCTTGCTGCTGGCTGCATCTGTTTTGGGGGATAAGAGAATAACCCTCAAACACAATCTGTGTCACTTCTTCAACTTGAAATACACAGTTCCCATTTTAAGACGTTATATTGTCAGTTACTTCAGAAAGTTCAAACCCCTAGACTTTTTCCACTTTGTTACTATACAGCCTTATTCTAAATTGTATTAAATCTATATTTTTTTGCAATCTACACAAAATACCTATAATGACAAAGAAACAGGTTTAGAAATACGTGCACATTTATTAAAAATAAAAACAGAAATACCTTATTTACATAAGTATTCAGACCCTTTGCTATGAGACTCGAAATTGAGCTTAGGCGCATCGGTTTCCATTGATCATCCTTGAGATGTATCTACAACCTGGGAGTTCACCTGTGGTAAATTCAATTGACTGGACATTTTATTTATTTCACCTTTATTTAACCAGGTAGGCCAGTTGAGAACAAGTTCTCATTTACAACTGCGACATGGCCAAGATACAGCAAAGCAGTGCGACACAAACAACAGAGTTACACATGGGATAAACAAATGTACAGTCAATAACACAATTGAAAAATCTATATACAGTGTGTGCAAATGTAGTAAGATTAGGGAGGTAAGGCAATAAATATTCCATAGTGGCGAAATAATGACAATTTAGCAATTAAACACTGGAGTAATAGATGTGTAGAGGATGAAATGTGCAAGTAGAGATACTGGGGTGCCAAGGAGCAAAAAAATAAATAACATGGGGATGAGGTAGTTGGGTGGGCTATTTACAGATGGGCTATATACAGGTGCAATGATCAGTAAGCTGCACTGACAGCTGATGCTTAAAGTTAGTGAGGGAGATGAGTCTCCAGCTTCAGTGATTTCTGCCATTCGTTCCCGTCATTGGCAGCAAACTGGAAGGAAAGGAGGCCAAAGGTTGAGTTGCATTTAGTTTTACTTGCATTTAAGAGCAGTTGGATCCCACGGAAGGAGTGTTGCATGGCATTGAAGCTCGTCTGGAGGTTAGTTAACACAGCGTCCAAAGGGCCAGATGTATACAGAACGGTTTCGTCTGCGTAGAGGTGGATCAGAAAATCACCAGCAGCAAAAGTGACATCATTTATGTATACATAGTAAAGAGTTGGCCCGAGAATTGAACCCTGTGGCACTCCCATAAAGACTGCCAGAGGTCCGGACAACAGGCCCTCCGATTTGACACACTGAACTCTGTCAGAGAAGTAGTTGGTGACCCAGGCAAGGCAGTCATTTGAGAAACCAAGGCTGTTGAGTCTGACGATAAGAATGGGGTGATTGACAGTCAAAATCCTTGGCCAGGACGATGAATACAGCTGCACAGTACTGTCTTTTATCGATGGCGGTTATGATATTGTTTAGGACCTTGAGTGTGACTGAGGTGCACCAGCTCGGAAACTAGATTGCATAGTGGAGAAGGTACTGTGAGATTTGAAATGGTCGGTGATCTGTTTAACTTGGCTTACGAAGACCTTACAAAGGCAGGGTAGGATAGAGATAGGTCTAACTGTTTGGGTCTAGAGTGTCTCCGATGACCGCGGAAGCTTTCCCATCTTTAGGGATATCAGACAATACGAGAGAGAGGTTGAACAGGCTAGTAATAGGGGTTGCAACAATTGCGGTGGATTATCTTAGAAAAAGAGGGTCCAGATTGTCTAGCTCTGCTGATTTGTAGGGGTCCAGATTTTGCAGCTCTTTCAGAACATCAGCTATCTGGATTTGGGTGAAGGAGAAATGGGGGAGGCTTGGGCAAGTTGCTGTGGGGGGTGCAGAGCTGTTGACCGGGGTCGGGGTGGCCAAGTGGAAAGCATGGCCAGCCGTAGAAAAATGCTTATTGAAATTCTTGATTATCGTAGATTTATCAGTGATCACAGTGTTTCCTAGCCTGAGTGCAGTGGGCAGCTGGGAGGAGGTGCTCTTATTCTCCTTGGACTTTAGTGTCCCAGAACATTTTGGAGTTTGTGCTACAGGATGGAAATTTCTGTTTGAAAAAGCTAGCCTTTGCTTTCCTAACTGCCTATGTATAATGGTTCCTAACTCCTAAAGTTCTTAAAGTTGCATATCGTGGGGGCTATTCGATTCTAATGCAGTACGCCACAGGATGTTTTTGTGATGGTCAAGGGCAGTCCGGTCTGGAGTGAACCAAGGGCTATATTTGGTTAATAGTTCTACATTTGTTTTGAATGGGCATTGCTTATTTAAGATGGTGAGGAAAGCACTTTTAAAGAATAACCAGGCATCCTCTACTGATGGAATATCCTTCCAGGATACCCAGGCCAGGTCGATTAGAAAGGCCTGCTCGCTGAAGTGTTTTAGGGAGCGTTTGACAGTGATGAGAGGTGGTCGTTTGACCGCGGACCCATTACGGACGCAGGCAATGAGGCAGTGATCGCTGAGATCCTGGTTGAAGACAGCAGAGATGTATTTAGAGGGCAGGTTGGTCAGGATGATATCTAAGAGGGTGCCCATGGTTACGTATTTAGGGTTGGTAGGTTCCGTGATAATTTGTGTGAGATTGAGGGCATCTAGCTTAGATTGGTGTGCTAAAGCAGTGAATAAAACAAACATAGGGAGGAGGCTTCTGATGGTAACATGCATGAAACCAAGGCTTTTACGGTTACAGAAGTCAACAAATGATAGCGCCTGGGGAATAGGAGTGGAACTGGGGGCTACAGGGCCTGGGTTAACCTCTACATCACCAGAGGAACAGGGGAGGAGTAGGATAAGGGTACGGCTAAAGGATATAAGAACTGGTCATCTAGTGCGTTGGGGACAGAATAAAAGGAACAGATTTCTGGGCGTGGTAGAATAGATTCAAGGCCTAATGTACAGAGAAGGGTATGGTAGGATGTGAGTACAGTGGAGGTAAACCTAGGCGTTGAGTGATGAGACCCGTTGTAATCCAGGTTAGGTCTCCACATGTGTGTGGGGTGGGACAAAAGAGCTAGACTGAGGGCTCTACAGTGAAATATAACATTAAGAACTAGCCAAGACAGCAGTAGACAAGGCATATTGACAGAGAGAGGTATAAAGCAATCAGAGGTGTTGATCAGGAGAGCTAAGACAACAACGAGTAAATGGCGATGAATGGGCAGAGCGGGTCAGTTAGGTACATAGAGGACCGGAGTTTGAGGCTGGGGCCGACAGGTAAACAAAATGAGGTACCGTGTTATTGAAAAGTCCAGTTGGCATCAGCTGTGTAGCCGAGTGATCATTGGGTCAAAAAAGAAGCAATAGTTTGTAAAGGCACACACCTATCAATCAAAAAAAGGTCCAACAGTTGACTGTGTATGTCAGAGCAAAAACCAAGCCCTGAGATCGAAGGAATTGTCCGTAGAGCTCCGAGGCAGGATTGTGTCAAGGC
The DNA here is from genome assembly GCF_023373465.1 of Oncorhynchus keta. Classification (NCBI taxonomy): domain Eukaryota; kingdom Metazoa; phylum Chordata; class Actinopteri; order Salmoniformes; family Salmonidae; genus Oncorhynchus; species Oncorhynchus keta. The sequence goes on from NC_068445.1 coordinate 20,895,121, forward strand.
ACAGATCTGGGGAAGGGTAACAAAACATTTCTGCAGCACTGAAGGTCCCCAAGAACACAGTGGCATCCACCATTCTTAAATGGAAGAAGAATGGAACCACCAACACTTTTCAGAGAGCTGGCCAACCGGCCAAACTGAGCAATCGGGGGAGAAGGGCCTTGGTCAGGGAGGTGACCAAGAACCTGATGGTCACTCTGACAGAGCTCCAGAGTTCTTCTGTGGAAACGGGAGAACCTTCCAGAAATACAACCATCTCTGCAGCACTCCACCAATCAGTCATTTATGGTAGAGTGGCCAGATGGAAGCCACGCCTCGGTAAAAGGTACGACAGCCTGCTTGGAGTTTGCCAAAAGGCACCTAAAGACTCAGACCATGAGAAACAAGATTCTCTAGTCTGATGAAACCAAGATTGAACTCTTTGGCCTGAATGCCAAGCGTCACACCTGGAGGAAACCTGGAACCATCCCTATGGTGAAGCACAGTGGTGTCAGCATCATGCTTTGGGGATGTTTTACAGTGACTGGAAGACTAGTCAGGATCGAGGAAAAGATTAATGGAGCAAAGTACAGAGATCTTTGATGAAACCTGCTCCAGAGTGCTCAGGACCTCAGACTGGGGCTAAGGTTCACCTTCCAACAGGACAATGACCCTAAGCACACAGCCAAGATAACACAGGAGTGGCTTCGGGAGAAGTCTGAATGTCCTTGAGTGGCCCAGCCAGTGCCCGGACTTGAACCTGATCGAACGTCTCTGGAGAGACCTGAAAATAGCTGTGCAGCAACGCTCCCCATCCAAACTGAAAGAGCTTCAGAGGATCTGCAAAGAATGTGAGAAACCCCCCAAAATACAGGTGTGCCAAGCTTGTAGAGTCCTACCCATGAAGACTATGCTAAAATCGCTGCCAAAGGTGCTTCAACAAAGTACTGAGTAAAGGGTCTGAATACTTGTCAAATTGATTTGTAACATTTTTAATACATTTGTACAATTTATAAAAACCTGTTTTTGCTCTGTCATTATTGGGTAGTCTTGAAAGAGTTCCCACATATGCAGAGCCCTTGTTGGCTGCTTTTCATTCACTCTGTGGTCCAACTCATCCCAAACCATCTCAATTGGTTTGAGGTGAGGGATTGTGGCGCCAGGTCATCTGACGTAACACTCCATCACTCTCCTTTGTCAAATAGCCCTTACACAGCCTTGAGGTGTGTTTTGGGTCATTGTCCAGTTGAAAAACAAATGATAGCTCAAACCAGATGAGATGCCGTATTGCCGCAAACCAGATGGGATGCCGTATTGATGCAGAATGCTGTGGTAGCCATGCTGGTTAAGTGTGTCTAGAATTCTAAATAAATCCCAGACAGTGTCACCAGCAAAACACCCCGACACCATCACAACTCCTCAATGCTTTACTGTGAGAAATACACATGCATAGATAATCCGTTCACCCACACCGCATCTCACAAAGACAAGGCAGTTGGAACCAAAAGTCTCAAATTTGGACTCAACCAAAATTCAAATTTCCACCGGTCTAATGTCCATTTCTCGTGTTTCTTGGCCCAAGCAAGTCTCTTCTTCTTATTGGTGTCCTTTTTAGTAGTGGTTTCTTTGCAGCAATTCAACCATGAAGGCCTGATGTACAGTCTCCTCAGAACAGTTGATGTTGAGATGTGTCTGTTACGTGAACTCTGAAGCATTTATTTGGGCTACAATTTCTGAGGCTGGTAACTCTAATGAACTTATCCTCTACAGCAGAGGTACCTCTGGGTCTTCCATTCCTATGGCGGTCCTCATGAGAGCCAGTTTCATCATTGCACTTGATGGTTTTTGCGACTGCATTTGAAGAAACTTTCAAAGTCCTTTACATTTTCCAGATTGACTGACCTTCATGTCTTAAAGTAATGATGGACTGTCATTTCTCTTTGCTTATTTGAGCTGGTCTTGCCATAATATGGACTTTGTCTTTTACCAAATAGGGCTCTCTTCTGTATACCATCCCTACCTTGTCACAACACAACTGATTGGCTCAAACACATTAAGAAATTCCACAAATTAACTTTTAACAAGGCACACATGTTAATTGAAAAGCATCCTAGGTGACTACCTCATGAAGCTGGTTGAGAGAATGAAAGAGTGTGCAAAGTTGTAATCAAGGCAAAGGGTGGCTATTTGAAGAAAATTAAATACAATACATTTTGATTTGTTTAACACTTTTCTGGTTACTACATGATTCCATGCAAGTTATTTCATAGTTTTGATGGCATCGTTATTATTCTATAATGTGGAAAATATTAAAAATAAAGGAAAACCTTTTAACAAGTAGGTGTTGTAAAACTTTTGACCGGTAGTGTATATATGAACCAGTGTGTGCCTGGGAGAAAACGATTGAAAAATAATATACATTTATTTTCAATCATTTTCTCCCAGGCAAACACATTGCCACATGTTCACTAAATAAAACATTGATAAGTAGCCCCTGGGTGTTGTTAGTTTATAGTAGACAACCTGTAACACAAGCCTATCAAAATAAAGTCGCACTCCATGTATAGTCTTCCAGCAATTTAATTGGTATTTACCAACGTTTTGGCATCACTGTGCCTTCCTCAGGGTAATGTCATGAATACTTGAACCAGGTTATGTATGCACACAGTGCAATTAGTGCAACCAATGACAGTAGTGAGGGGTGTGTCATAACGATTCAATTAAAATGAATTAGTGAAACAAAAAACAAGTGTATATCATATTAAATATATTATGCTATTGTTACCATATAGAAACAATGGAATATTGTACATCATATTAGCATCAACATACATTGTTTCATTGAATTTCCCATAATAATTTCATATTTCATTTTTGTTACATGTAATCCTTTGGTTCAACCTTAATATATAATGTACATCATCAACAGGTCGCAATATAGGAGATAGTTTGGTGAGATCTGACATGCTCCCTGAGCCCACTCAAGACACTCTTGACACCTATCCCAAATGGGTATTACAAATGTAGCTCATGCACAGTGCAATAGCACCATAAAAACATCTTTCTTCAGACACCCACATACAGGTCAAAAGATCCCTTTTAGGAGTATTATATCATGCAAGACCAAGGGAGTAATCTATCTCATCACCTGTTCATGTGGAAAAGACTATGTAGGACAAACGAAAAGACAATTAAAACAACGCATAGCTTAACACCGCAGCTCAATCAGGTGTAAGAATATTGACTATCCAGTAGCAGCTCACTTTGTTGAAGCTAACCATCCAATCTCCTTCCTCAAATACACAGGCATTGAGCATGTTGCTCTACCAAGGAAAGGTGGTAACATTGAGATCCTACTACCTCAAAAGGGAGGGTTAATGCATATCCTATCTAAAAACATTGACCCCTAGTGGTCTGAATATTGACTTTGATCTCAGACCCTTCTTATAAACAAGTCTTGTAAATTTAATTTTTTTTTTTTTTTTACAGCTTATTAGCGTACACCTAATATGTTCCCCCTGTTGATGATGTACATTATATATTAAGGTTGAACCAAAAGATTACATGTAACAAAAATGAAATACAAAATTGTGAAATTTTATGAAACAATAATGTAGGTTGATGCCAATATGGACAATATTCCATTATGTTTCTGTATGATAACAATAGCATAATATTTAATACGCCATATAGTATTTAAAAGTTTCACAAATTAATTTTAATTCACTTAATCATTATGACACACCCCTCACTACTGTCATTGGTTACACTAATTGCACTGTGCATACATAACCTGGTTCAAGTATTTCATGACATTAACCTGAGGAAGGCACAGTGATGCCGAAACGGTAAATACCCATGACATTTCTGGGAGACAATACATGGAGTGTGCGACATTATTTTGATAGTTTATTTGCCGTCAGTCAGCACCTCCACACAAACTATTATTCTGGGCGTGCGCCAGCTCCTGTATTTAAAACAATCTACTATAACTGAGGGAATCAGAATGAAGCAATATGATGGCTATCTAATAGGCCTCCATGCAGAGGCCTGGACCTTCAGCTATTTTACTGTTCAACTTTAAAATGTGAAGGGGTTTGGGGACAGCATTGCAATCAGAACCATAATGGAACCAGGCGGTTGTCCATCATCTGCTCTGGGTCCTAGTGGAGCTTTTCCTTCTCAGTCCATAAACCATACTATTTCAGTTCTTCGGCTAATACACAAACACACACAGTGAGGTCGGGCACTGATGTTGAGCAATTAGGTCTGGCTCGCTGTCGGCGGTCCAATTCAACCCAAAAGGTGTTGAATGGGGTTGAGGTCAGGGCTCTGTGCAGGCCAGTCAAGCTCTTCCACACCGATCTTGACAAACCATTTCTGTATTGACCTCACATTTCTTTTCCACAGGGGCATTATCATGCTGAAATAGGGAAGGGCCTTCCCCAAACAGTTGCCACAAAGTTGGAAGCACAGAATAGTCTAGTATATCATTGTAAGCTGTAGCGTTAAGATCTCCCCTCACTGGAACTAAGGGGCCTAGCCCAAACCACGAAAAACTGACTTGTTGGAAAGGTGGCATCCCTGAGCTCTTCAGTAAGGACATTCTACTGCCAATGTTTGTCTATGGAGATTGCATGGCGGTGTGCTCGATTTTATACACCTGTCAGCAACGGGTGTGGCTGAAATGGCCAAATCCACTCATTTCAAGGGGTGTCCACATACTTTTGTATATATAGTGTATAACAGGCATAGAAAGAATTCAGAGAAAGTGAGCTTTCTGAAACAAGCCTCTTTTCATGTCTGTGGCTTTATTCATCTGCAGAGCACTGATACAACTCTGCCATAGTCTAACTAAGCTCTTGCTCTTTCATTCAAAAGCTAAACTCTTAATTTTCAATTACAGTTACTCTGTTTAAACTACCTTGCATAGCAAAGATATACTCCTTAATTAACTTGCCCTTGTCTCTCTGTCACACTACAGGAAGGTCTAAACCATCAATTTTCACTCTACAGGAAATTAAATCTATTCAGGAAAATAAACTATAAGCTGGCATTAGTCATTTAGCTCAGACCCAACTGTTTTCATGCGTGTGTAAAATCTTATTATCACATGTAAATAAGGTCAGCAGGTTACCTAACGAAATAAAGTGCATTGAGGAAGTATTCAGACCTCTAGACTTTTTCTACTTTTTGTTACGTTACAGCCTTATTCTAAAATGGATTGAATTGTTTTTTCCCCCTCAATATACACACACACACACACACACACACACAGCAAAAAACAGGTGTAGAAATTGTGTAGAAATTGGAGCAAATTTATTACAAATAAAAAAACTGAAATATCACATTTACATAAGTATTCAGACTCTTTACTCAATACTTTGTTGAAGCACCTTTGGTAGCGATTAACCTAAGGTCTTCTTGGGTATGACGCTACAAGCTTGACACACCTGTGTTTGGGGAGTTTGTCCCATTCTTCTTTGCAGATCTTCTCAAGTTCTGTCAGGTAGCGTCGCTGCACAGCTATTTTCAGGTGTCTCCAGAGATGTTCGATCAGGTTCGAGTACGGGCTTTGGCTGGGCCACTCAAGGACATTCAGAGACATGGCTTGGCTGTGTGCTTAGGGTCGTTGTCCTGTTGGAAGGTGAACCTTCGCCTCAGTCTGAGGTTCTGAGCACTCGAGCAGATTTTCATCAAGGATCTCTCTGTACTTCGCTCCCTTCATCTTTCCCTCGATCCTGAAAAGTCTCCCATGCTGCTGAAAAATATCCCCAAAGTATGATGCTGCCACCACCACCATGCTTCACCGTAGGGATGGTGCCAGGTTTCTTTCAGACGTGACGCTTGGCATTCAGGCCAATGAGTTCAATCTTGGTTTCTTCAGACCAAAGAATCTCGTTTCTCATGGTCTGAGTCCTTTAGGTGCCTTTTGACAGGATGAATACTGCAGAGATGGTTGTCCTTCTAGAAGGTTCTCCCATCTCCACAGAGGAACTACGGAGCTCTGTCAGAGTGACCATCAGGTTCTTTGTCACCTCCCTGACCAAGACCCTTGCTCCGGTTGACCGGAAGGCCAGCTCTAGAAAGAGTCTTGAAGGTTTCAAACTGCTCCCATTTAAGAATGATGGAGGCCACTGTGTTCTTGGGGACCTTCAATACTGCAGACATTTTTTGGTACTCTTCTCCAGATCTGTGCCACGACACAATCCTGTCTCGGAGCTCTACGGACAATTCCTTTGACCTCATGGCTTGGTTTTTGCACTGACATGCACTGTCAACTGTGAGATCTTAAATAGACAGGTGTGTGCCTTCCCAGATCAAGTACAATCAATTGAATTTACCACAGGTGGACTCCAATCAAGTTGTAGAAACATCTCAAGGATGATCAATGGAAACAGGATGCACTGGAGCACAATTGTAAATAAGTGATTTCGGTTTTTAATTTTGAACAAATTTGCCAACATTTCTAAAAACATGTTTTCACCTTGTCATTATGAGGTATTGAGTGTAGATTGATGAGGGAAAAAAAACAATTGAATACATTTTAGACAAACGCTGTAACAAAATGTGGAAAAATTCAAGGGATCTGAATACTTTCGAAATGCACTGTGTATCCATTAAATAGATAGAACCATGTCCGGTCAGAGCTCCAGTCTGTTTCCACAGCCCAAGTTACATGTCAAGCTGTCTTAACACATATAGCATGTAGAGGTACACATTCTCCTCCTCTCTCCTCTCCTTTTATCCCTCAGTGTTTGTCTGTCTCACCTGAGTTGAGATGACAGTCTTTGATCTGGAACTGAGACTCGTTGTCATTAGGAATGTCTTTCCATGTGGCCAGGAACACCTGACGCTCTGGGGACAGATACAAAGAAGAGTTCAGGTGGTGGGAAAAATTGAGAAACAGTGAAAGAAAGAAAGAAAAATATGAGGGAGAACGAGGACGAGAAAGCAAATGGAAATAAAAAACAAATGAAAGGTAAACAATTTGTTGCGGTGCTGAACAGTGCGGTCCCTGCTGCGCTTTTAGGATCCGGAACATTAGCTCCCAGCAGCGTTCCTACTGCTCCCCCATCTGCAGTCTCCACAGGGGGACAGACACCCCCACATTCCCCCAGAACCAATCAACCAGAGCGGGAAGGGCAAATTGGACCCAACGTCAGGATTGTGTGATCTGAGAGCAAATGCATGACAAGATACTTGTGTGCACGCAAACACAGCTTCTAGGAGATTGATGTAATGGTCAGGGGCTGACCTTATCCTGGTTTGAGGCTATTGACAGGTGACACAATATGTTCATGTTTTAAATGCATGTCAATTGTAGTCTTTTGTCTGTAATGTATTTTTTGATTTGTGTCGGTCCCCAGTAAGACTGGCTGTCGCCATTGGCGTCGGCAAATGGGGATCCTAATAAATCAAAACTCTAAAATCAACAGTGACGCACTGATTCACTGAGTAGTTTATTCAGACACTCACCCATCTTTCCATCTTCCACAAACAGCATGCTGATGGGGTATTGGCAGCTGAAGTAGAAGACGTCAATGTTGTTCTTCACAGCCACCTGTGAGAGTGATCATACAGAGGGGAGGGGGAGAGAGAGGAGGGAAAGGACGGAGATGAAGAGGGCAATCTATGACTCATTGTTTTCAAGTGGTCTGAAAGGACAGACACTGCAGGGCATGTGTGGGGTTATTGAACAAGAGGTTACTGTCCTGTGGAGACGACAACACACACGATAGCATCCACTGCACTCTGTATTCTACTACACAATGTGATCTCTCCATCCCTTTCTCTGTATTTGTGAGGCCCATTTGCTAAGGCAACATCTTTTATTCCTCCCTCAACGTTTATCCATTCTGTTCTTCCTCGGACAACTTGAGAATAAAGAGAGCATGCTATAAAAAATATAAAAAATATTTACACAGACCAGAAGATGCATAAAAGGCCATTTGACTAAATCTTCATTGAAGCTTGACATAGGTGCATCCCAAATGGCACCCTATTCCCTTTATAGTACACTACTTTTGACCAGGGCCCACACAATATAGGGAACAGTTGGGATTAAACCACAGTCTACTCTCCAAGAACTTTGTGGAGCCTGGAGCAGTCACCGTATTGATCAGCCTGCTCTATAGAAGAGTGATGAGGACCATGAGGTTGAGTTGAGCCTGTGGCAGGAAGGGCATGACAGGAGAAACTCTTGCATAATCCATAAGGGAGTATTGGTGCTGTGTGGACAGAGTGCCTCTCTGCCTGGCAGGCTGTCTATACTGCAGTTGGGCTATTCTGTATCCCTCGGTCACCCTACGTCTCTCTCGAACCTTCACACAATTGACTGGATAATAATGGAAACTGTTTTATTATCACTGCTGCTAAACTATTTGGTTTTATAGCCTACAGTACCATCATACAAGTCCTGGGCATGTATGGATCAAATAGTTTAGCAGTGATGCGTAAAGTATTTCCATAAGCTGATACGAGAACGTGACTGTTGGCTAAATAACCGTCAGCAGGTACAGTACAGAGGCCACAGCTTTTCCTCCTCCTGTAGGAATACACCCGGCTGGGAGGAGAAGTGTTGGCGCCAAGGGAAACAGAGCAGAGCCGTGATGTAGACTAATACCACAGAGTGGGGTGACCTCTAATGACTATCCCCCACCTCTCGCTCATTTCTCCTGGACTCTCATCTCCTCTCACCAGGTGCACAACGTTGCATCCTTCCACCCTCGTTCCAACCTCTCGTCCCTCTAAGTCGTCAGAGGACTGCTCTGATCCAAAGAGGCCCCGTCTCAGTTATGGTTCTGAACTAAAAACTAGTTCAAGAAACTTTCTTGGGTCATATTTCATCCTTAGTTTCTGTAGCACAGGAATTTAAATAACCTGACATTTGAACATGGTTTGGGGTGAAACCATGACACAGCTAAGACTAGGGCTGGGCAATATGTCCAAAGTACAGTATTTTTTTTTTTAAATGGACGCAAAGACTGTTAGACGGTATTTTTAGTTGCTGACTAAAAAGTTGTACATTTGCTTTATGAGTAGTGAGTGATCCTAGGGTGCTTTATGGAGTAGTGAGTGATCCTAGGGTGCTTTATGAGTAGTGAGTGATCCTAGGGTGCTTTATGAGTAGTGAGTGATACTAGGGTGGCAACACATACAATTCTAAGAGATGTCAAGGAGTCTTTCTCCATTCTGATTGTTTTATACTGTTCAATTCAACCTAAATAAATTTCAGCACTTTTATCATTTCTGCATTTCCCTGCACTCAATTGCAGTGGTGGAAAAAGTACCCAATTGTCATACTTGAGTAAAAGATAAATTAATTGAAAATTACTCAAGTAAATGTCACCCAGTAAAATACTACTAGAGTTAAAGTCTAAAAGTATTTGGTTTTAAATATACTTAAGTAATGTCAACATTTTTTTTTTTACAGATAGCCAGGGGCACACTCCAACAGTCAGACATAATTTACAAACAAAACATTTGTGTTTAGTGAATCCTCCAGATCAGAGGCAGTAGATGACCAGGGATGTTCTCTTGACAAGTGCGTGAATTGGACCATTTTCCTGTCCTGCTAAGCATTCAAAATGTAACAAGTACTTTTGGGTGTTAGGGAAAATGTATGGAATAAAAAGTACAGTATTTTATTTAGGAATGTAGTGAAAAGAATAGTAAAGTACAGATAGCAACAACAAAAAAACACTTTAAAAAATACTTTCAAGTACTAAAGTACTTTACACCACCGCTCAATTTTGAATTTCCACACTGCCACATAGGGCTGCAGGATATGGGCTAATAATCTAGGACTTATATTTATTAACCAAATGTTGCAATTGCGATTTGACTTGCAAATTAGAGCAAAACTGTTGGTAACGTGGAAGTGGAATGACTATTCTAATATATAGTTAGAATAGTGGGCACTTTGAATACAGTGTTGTTTGAGATGACAACGAATTAAAATGCCAGGGAGGATTTATTGTGACAGGGTAGGAACTAAAGTGTTGATACGTGTTTCCTAGGGGACCCTATAAGCTTTGGCTACATTGCATGTTCTCTCTTAGCTACTTCATGTAGCTAACATATTCATGCTTTGCATAGTCATCTTTGATTTAAAAGATACTGTTGCAGAAACAACATGCCGATTCAGGTTTACAACATCACTGGTATTATCCGGCTGTATTAGCTAGCTACGTTTGCTCTTACTCTGTACATTTATTAGCGGCACAAGATTTAGGGCAACTTGCCAATAAAATAAATTAGCTTTTTGCTGATGTAAGAAACAAACTAATAGTGTCATTATTGAACGCTAGTGGATTTATATTAAGAAGCAAAGTGAAAACAGTATTGTTACATTGACCATGCAGACTGAACACAAGTGTCTCGTGGTTGAGTAACAAAATGCGCGCCTTGAGTGACAGGGGGCGCGGCTAGGTCTGTGTGGAAAGTGGCACCGGGAGAAAGAGCTGAGAGAGATGACTCAAGTAACAAACTATACAAATTGACATTACACATGGCGTATCCCATTTAACAAACCTAAACATTCAAATACCGGTATAGAAGGTAAAGTAAAAACCCAAACCGGTCCCTGCATCAATACAATACAGTATACTGCCCAGCCCTAGCTAAGACAATGTGAATAACATCAACTGGGGGCTGCACTATATAATTTAACAAGACATACAGTTCCTTCAAAGTATTCATTCACCTTGACTTATTCAACTTTTTTTTGTTGCAGCATGAATTAAAAATGGATTCAATAGATTTCTCACCCATCTACACAACACCCCATAATGACAAGTAAAAACATGTTTTAAGAAATGTTTGCTAATTTATTGAAAATTAAATACAGAAATTTAATTTACATAAGTAGAATGAGCTTTGGCAGCTGTAAGTCTTTCTGGGTAAGTCTCTTAAGAGCGTTACACACCTGGATTGTACAATATTTTCACACTTTTTCAAATTCTTCAAGCTCTGTCAAGTTGGTTGTTGATCATTGCTAGACAGCCATTTTCAAGTCTTGCCATTGATTTTCAAGACAATTTAAGTCCAAACAGTAACTAGGCCACTCCAGAACATTCAATGTAGTCTTGGTAAGCAACTCCAGCGTATATTTGGCCTTGTGTTTTTGGTTATTGTACTGCTGAAAGGTGAATTGATCTCCCCATGTCTGTTGGAAAGCAGACTGAACCAGGTTTTCTAGGATTTTGCCTGTGCTTAACGCGATTACATTTAGTTTTATCCTAAAAAAAAAATACTCCCTAGTCCTTGCCGATGACAAGCAGTCCCATAACATGATGCAGCCACCACCATGCTTAAAGATATTAAGAGTGGTACTCAAAGTTAATTTCTTTGCCACATTTTTGCTGTTTGACTTTCGTGCATTCTTGAAAACTGGATGTATGTTTTGAGAATATTTTTTATTCTGTACAGGCTCTCTTCTTTTCACTCTGTCATTTAGGTTAGTATTGTGGAGTAACTACAATTTTGTTGATCCACCCTTAGTTCTCCTATCACAGCCATTAAACTCTATAAATGTTTTAAAAAGTCACCATTGGCCTCAGTGAAATCCCTGAGCGTTTTCCTTCCTCTACAGCAACTAAATTAGGAAGGACACCTGTATCTTTGTAGGGACTGAGTGTATTAATACACCATTTAAAGTCCTATTAATATCTTCACAATGCTCAAAAGGATTTAGAATGTTTTTTTTTGTACCAATAGGTGGCCTTCTTTGTGAGACATTCGAAAACATCCCTGGTCTTTGTGGTTGAATTTCACTGCTTGACTGAGGGACCTTACAGATAATTGTATGTGTGGGGTACAGAGATGAGGTAGTCATTCAAAAATCATGTTAAACACTATTATTGCACACAGAGTGAGTCCATGCAACTTATGTGGCTTGCCATAACAAAAGGATTGAATTTGTATTGACTCAAGATATAAGCATTTCATTTAATTAATTTGTAAACATAACTAAAAACATAACTCCACTTTGACATTATGGGGTATTGCATGTAGGCCAGTGACAAAATCTCAATGTAATCCATTTAAATTCAGGCTGTAACAACGAAATGTGGAAAAAGTCCAGGGGTGTGAATACTTTCTGAAGGCCAAAGCTGACATCACATGTGGTAACAATATTTCAAGCTGACATTTAAAACAATTAACTCTTCACGTAGCCTAGTTTTCTGAAACATCCTGTACAACTAATGTGGGAAGGTTACCTGCAGGTTGTTGAGAGGATCCATCTTCATGACTGGCCCGACAGTGCTGAGGGGGAGGCTGACTTCAATTGTCTGGTTTGGGCCAAGAGGGGTGAGGACCTGAAGAGGGCCGGCAGGGGCCAGTCCAAAACTAGAGAAAGATGAGTCCAAGTCAGAACCAGAAACCACCCAAGAGGAAATCACATTCAGACAAGAGGTGGATGGGTTCAATGACAGTCATTCAGAATGTGAGCTCACATCAGTCACAGTGTGGTTCTCTCACCTGTTCCTGTTGAACTGGATGGCAAAGTCGGTCATGACGCTCATGGCCTTGTTGGTGAGGATCAGCTCCATCTGGATGACTCCAGCACGGCGAGCGAAGGTCCCAGAAATCTCCAGACCTTTAGCCTTCATGGCCGGGAGCCACACCTGAAGACACAGGACGCCATCAGAACGCCTCTACAGCACTGCAGCAGTATCATATAGCAGCTATATCCTTCTAACTGCTTGTTGCAGAGGACAAGGCCATCATATAAATACAAAACACTTATTCTATTCTGCATACTAATCTGACACTGCAATAATATACTATCATACTAATACTGTACAGAGAAAGACTTACTATTTTGGGAGGAATATATGCTCCCATCGGCATGCCAACCCCACCCAGGTCAAACAGGTCTCCTAGGCCACCCCCCACTGGGGCGTTGAGCGAGGCTGGCATCACAGCAGGAGCCGCCCCAAAACCTGCCCCCATCTGTGGATGAGAGATCATGTTTAACATGTAAGACATGAGCATCCAAAAACTGCACTGAAATATCAACCTTCAAAATGTATATGTTTAAACAACCAGGCAAGTAGACTTACCGCAGGACTCCCACCAATATCTCCTCCAAGCTGAGGGGAGAGAGAGAGAGAGAGAGAGAGAGGTTCAGATTTTACATGACTAGAATGTTACACCTTATTCCCAGCAGGTTGAGAGGGAGATGCTAGAGGAAGACTAAAGGAGGGGGGTGTGATGAGGGGTTGAGAGCAGAGACAATATAACAGTGTTCTATAACTGTGGATGAAAGGAGGGAGATTGAAGAGCGCAGAACGAGCATCATGTATTCAGGTTCATTCTGACATCCCTCTGAAACTAAACGCCAACTGTTTGCCAGCACAGTGGTCCGTTAGGTGGTTTCACAGAGAATTCAGTATTGAAATACATATTACTCCCAAACATTTCATGAAGAGAGCAGAGCAAAAGTCTAGAGTAGCATGTAAAAATCATCAAATTATAAAAATATAGCTAGCTAGAGTAAGTAAGGGCTTTTGGAACAACAAACAAGAACAGGACCTACAAGAGTTTAAGAGCCCTGAAAGAAACATGTTGAGACAAGAGGAAATAGACCGTGACACTGCTGCTAAAGACGGTGAGAGGTCACAGGTCACAGTGAAGCACAGGGTACCAGAGGGGGACTCTAGTCTAGACTGTTTAGCAGCCTCTACTGATGCCCCTCAACCAACCTCTGCAGGGGGGCTGTGCTCAGTAGGGCTGTGGTCAGGAGGGCTGTCAGTGTGACTGTAGTCAGTGTAGGTGTAGTCAGTGTGGGTGTACACTGGCGACGGGGGCTGAGGTGACGGAGAGCGAGGAGTGTCCGTCCGCAGGGGAACGTGGGGCTGATGGCAGGATAATGTAGGGTTGTCAGATGTATTCATTGACATGTAACAATCAGGATGCATGAAGCACAGAGAAAGAATATTGAAGAGGTGAATACAGCACACAGTATGATACGTATAGTATATACTTGTAGACACAGAAATAAAAGTGAGCTACTACATCTAACTAATGATGATAAAATGTGATGTGTGACTATAGAGCTATGCCCTCTCCCTCCATGTAGTTACCGGTTCAGACTCATCCCCCATCTGCAGGTGTGGCATCAAATAAACAGAGGAAAACTCAGTCAAAAAAAGAAAAGAGAAGAATTTGGGGGAAAAAAAGAGAGGGGGGGGTAACCTCTGGCTACAATGACTGTTTGCAGAGATCATTTGACCCAGAAAGGGTTCACTGGTTGACCAGGAGTAGCAGCATAGGGGTCTACACTATGTGAAATACCTACCAGGCTGTCCAGACCTCCACCCAGGAGGTCCATGCCCCCCATCTGCATGCCAGTGGTGGGGGGTGGGGGGCCACTGGTGGTGGGGGGTGCCATGTCCAGGTTGAGAAGGTCCCCCAAAAGGTCCCCCTGGGAGGGGATGATAGAGGGAGCAGCCTCAGGGGCAGAGCCCCCAGCAGCAGTGCCCGCGTCTGGGCTCTCCGTACTCTCTCCTCTGGGGGATGGAGAGACAAGGACAGAGGGAGTTAGATAGAACTAAGATTCACACAATAAAAAGGGGCATTTAAGAAGTTTTTTTAACTTGTTTGATTCATAAATGCAGTGTTTTGTGACAAAATACATATAGGCCTAGTCCAAGCCAAGCTAAATTATCTGGAACTCTATTCAATAAACCAAACCTGCTTAAAATGGATCCTAAAGTAATTTTAGGGAACACCACTGGCACATCTTAAATCTAATGAAAATCACAATTAAATGGCAATAAACTTAATCTGCTCTGTGCAGTGGGCTGCACTTGATGTCTGCTTGGAACACAGCCTCATATGAGATCTTTCTGACTGCTCTGGGTCACATCAAGTGGGCCCTAAGTGATCCTTGTGTACGAGACTCACGACCCAGTGCGGGCGGGGAGCCTCTTGTGCATCACACCGCGGCTGCCCTCCACGAAGGCGCTGGGGGGTTTATGGTAGACTGAAGCCAGCGTGCCGATGTGGCAGATGAGCTCCTCCAGCAGGGTGGGCTCAATCAGGTCAGTCTCCTCTGAGATCAGAGGCTTCTCAGCCAGTACCACCTCCTTGGCAGCCACAGGGTCAGTGGAGAGCAGGCGCCAGTAGATGTAGCCACGGTCTCGCAGGTCCGGGTTGTCAGAGTCCTGCAGACAACAGATGGACAGGATGACTGATGTGGTGCATAATAAATACTAACTGCTGCTTCAGACTCTTCTCTCTGCTACTCAGTCTGTTCTTCTCACTCATGTCAAGTCAGATACTAAGCAAATAATCTAAGGGTCAGTTTAGGTTCGCTTCCCTGAGGGGTAGAGCTAGAATAATTTACCCAGTCAGTCAATAACAATAAGACAATCCTAGGGAACAGCATAAGAAAGTCTTAGAAGTAAGACATGAGGAACAAGGGCATAAAACTAGATATTAAAAATTAAATTAAAACATTAAATATTTCTGGTCCTGGTAGCTTCCTGGCAGTGTTGAAACTAAACTCCAAAGTTAGACAGTCTGAGGAGTCTGTGGAGGGAGATTAACTACTCATAAAACACTCTGCAAAACAGAGAAACTAATAACACCCAAACTAATAACACCCATATATAATAACTCATGTGCCCTCATTGTCATGTTTAGTCAAGCACATCCCACAGTAACTCGACCAATGAAAGGCTACAAGTATTTAGATCACAGTCCACTTTTAAACTGGGTTGTTCCCAATGCCTTTGAGCAAAATACAATCAAACTCCTAATCTTTCTTATTTTTGACCTTCCCTTCTTCCTGTTGTGTTGCTTGGCTTATTGGTCTATTTAGGATAACACTTGGAGGTGTTCCACGCTTTCTGGGAATGGGGTACCCTAGTTGTTGAAAGATTGGACAATACACGTCCCACCTATCCAACTTAATTTGAGCAATTCTAAGACAAGACAATCATAACATGCTGGTTTCTGTTCTTCTATTTGGCGGTTGGAGTGACATGTGACATGGCCTGAAGGCCCTGGCATAAGGAGTGCTGTTGTGAGACTTGTTAATTAGATCCAAGCTGCTCACTGTGTATGTATGTGTCCCGGGGAACTCACCTGTGTGGCCAGGCTGAGCACCTGCTGCACCAGCTCCTGGGTCTCAGTGGGTTTCTTGAGGAACAGCTTCACTATGGCTGTCAGCAGCTGTAGCTGCACCTGGGAACCAAGAGTAGACGAGACCAGGTTAAACTCACTCGTACTATTCACGTCAACTCAGCTCACAGCTACATCCTTACAGTACAGAAAAGCCTTATGGACAAAACATTTGCACACCTAACAAAGACTACCCTGGACTGAAGACTACTCTGTATATACAGAGCCACTGAGGAAAATATCTAAATGAATACCAACCGTTCCATACTTCAATTGTTACTGAAGTGCTCCAATAAAAAGTGTTGTTTTTTTTACATCACCTGGACTCTGACCCTTTAAGGTAACAAAAACTAGGCATTTAAGTGTCTCCCCAGAATTATTCCGTTTATTTTTTTATTTTCATCACAAACAGGTTGAATTCCTAAAGTAATTCAAAATCAATGCTCTTTCACAAGCAGTGCCTTTCAGCGTTCCATAAACAGCCAGCCAGCATTTGCACATACCTGCTGCTGTCTCTCGAGAGCCAAAACAGTTATCATATGAAAGAACAGAGTGGCCAGTCAAGTATAGGACTACTCTCGCTGCGTATAGGCTGATAAATGCAGCCCCCCCCCCCAATCTCTTCCAGTGTACACAGAATGGTTACATTGAATCCCTGTTTAGACAGTGAGAGGTAAATGGAATCTTGTCTGTGTCCCAAATGTCACCCTATTCCCCATGTAGTGCACTACGTTTGACTAGGGCCCATACAGGGAATAGGGTTCCATTTGGGACAAAAGCCATGTGTGAGAGTCAGACCTGGGTGCTCTCGTCGTGGAAGCCCTCCAGGAAGCTCTCCAGCAGCTCATCAGCGTTGTCAATCCTCTCTGCGTACTCTCCTACGATCCAGATCATGGCCGCCCGCGCCTCCGGCTCATCCAGAGAGTCCAGGTTCTCACACAGCGTGGCGATCACACTCTCATACCTGGGAACAGATACCACGGTCAGGAACTAACAGACAGAAACTAAAAACATTTTCAAAGGGAACTACAAATAGTTGAAGTACTTCATTAGTCCCAAATGGGAAATTGGTTAAATGCCAACATCGCATTTAAAACAGGATGTGCTGGAGCAGTAATGCGAGGCAAGGAGGCAGCCTAGCGTTTAAGAGCATTGGGCCAGTAAATTTTTTTAAAAAGGCAACAATCTGTTCGCGCTATTGTGAAGCACATTTGTATTGTGTGCCTCTGAATATTTACATGACCGCACATCACACAAATATTTTGTGGGCCCACAATTACCATACTTTATGCTGGATGAACGGTGTTATTTTCTGAATTACATTTTGCTGACAAAAACTAAAAAAGAGGGGGAACGCAACGTCTTCAGAAGTTTAAATGATTCACTATTTAACAATTAAAAAGACTGCAAAGCAAAGGAAGACCAAATAGAATTGAAATCATCCATTTCACCAGCTAATTGAGACAAAGATTCACTGAGTGACTCATGGCTGTGAGACCATGGTCAGGAAACAGCAGTACAGTAACTTAAGCACAGGGCAACGTGGACTGGGCTGCCTGAGGGTATACGTTTCTGTCGGTCTGTGCAGCATATGGATCCAGTCTCCTGGGCCTAGATAGAGCCGGAGTCAAGCTGTGGCTGCCTCAGCCGGTCCTCTTTTCTGACTGGGACTGCTTGAGAGTTATCTGGGGAAGGGTTTCAGTGCTACGCCATTCTCAAGGACCGACACCCTGCATGTGTGGGGGAGAGGTTAGAGGAGCGTTCACTTGCCTCAAAAGCTTATCTTCATACCTTTCACGATGAAAGACAAGCAGAAAACCCTCTGTCATGGTAATGAGCTTTCTCCCTGCCTCTTCCAGACAATAAAATGTGATCTGGGGGCAGTGAGCTGGAACAGACAGGGCTCCAGGGTGTGGGTGCGAATTTTTGCAAGTTCGAATGCATTTGCTTGCATTAACACAAACAGAGCATACTAAGTGACAACGGGAGAGCATAGGCCATTTAAACAAGCATAGCAAGCTCTGCTGATGTGCAATACAGCCTCTATGACAAATTGAATATCAATCTCCATCACAATCATCCATGGTTGGTTTACTACAGCACTATATCCCTGGTTGCATTGATCACTACGGATACGGCTGTGAAAATTTGACAGACAATCCATTTTGATGGATGGAATGGTTTACCAGTAAACACCTCACCCACAGAAAAATAACAAGCCTATTTAGAACTATACTGGCTTCCTGAGTAGACTCATTCACCGATTCATTAAAATTGTGATATATGCAGTGCCTCTTCCATCAAAGTCATTCACTTCTAAACCATTTGAAAATACATTTATAGGAAAACAAAACACTAAACTGGATTACTAGGATTGCACCACATGTTCATCCCACATTTTGTTACGTTACAGCCTCATTCTAAAATGGATTAAATAAAAATCCTCAGTCTACACACAATACACCATAACAAAAACAGGTTTAGAAATGTTTGCAAATAAAAAATAAATACAAAATAAAAAAAACGTATTTACATAACTATTCAGACCCTTTGATATGAGACTTGAAACTCAGGTGCATCTCATTTCCATTGATCATCCTTGAGATGTTTCTACAACTTTATTTGTATTTATTAAGGATCCCCATTAGCTGCTACCAAGACAGCAGATACTCTTCCTGGGGTCCAGAAAAATGAAGGTAGCTATGCAATTTTAAAAACATTAGAATACATTTGTGCCCTCAGGCCCCTACTCTACAACACCAAATGTGTACAGTGGGGCAAAAAAGTCAGCCACCAATTGTGCATGTTCCCTCACTTAATAAGATGAGAGGCCTGTAATTTATCATGCTGGTATTTTGGCCCATTCCTCCATGCAGATCTCCTCTAGAGCAGTGAGGTTTTGGGGCTGTTGCTGGGCAACACGGACTTTCAACTCCCTCCAAAGATTTTCTATGGGGTTGAGATCTGGAGACTGGCTAGGCCACTCCAGGACCTTGAAATGCTTCTTACGAAGCCACTCCTTCGTTGCCCGGGCGGTGTTTTTGGGATCATTGTCATGCTGAAAGACTCAGCCACGTTTCATCTTCAATGCCCTTGCTGATGGAAGGAGGTTTTCACTCAAAATCTCCCGATACATGGCACCGTTCATTCTTTCCTTTACACGGATCAGTCGTCCTGGTCCCTTTGCAGAAAAACAGCCCCAAAGCATGAGGTTTCCACCCCCATGCTTCACAGTAGGTATGGTGTTCTTTGGATGCAACTCAGCATTCTTTGTCCTCCAAACACAACGAGTTGATATTTTACCAAAAAGTTATATTTTGGTTTCATCTGACCATATGACATTGGGACAATCTTCTTCTGGATCATCCAAATGCTCTCGAGCAAACTTCAGACGGGCCTGGACATGTACTGGCTTAAGCAGGGGGACACGTCTGGCACTGCAGGATTTGAGTCCCTGGAGGCGTAGTATGTTACTGATGGTAGGCTTTGTTACTCTGATCCCAGCTCTCTGCAGATCATTCACTAGGTCCCCCCGTGTGGTTCTGGGATTTTCGCTCACCGTTCTTGTGATCATTTTGACCCCACGGGGTGAGATCTTGCGTGGAGCCCCAGATCGAGGGAGATTATCAGTGGTCTTGTATGTCTTCCATTTCCTAATAATTGCCCCCACAGTTGATTTATTCAAACCAAGCTGCTTACCTATTGCAGATTCAGTCTTCCCAGCCTGGTGCAGGTCTAAAATTTTGTTTCTGTTGTCCTTTGACAGCTCTTTGGTCTTGGCCATAGTGGAGTTTGGAGTGTGACTGTTTGAGGTTGTGGATAGGTGTCTTTTATACTGATAACAAGTTCAAACAGGTGCCATTAATACAAGTAATGAGTGGAGGACAGAGAAGCCTCTTACAGGTCTGTGAGAGCCAGAAATCTTACTTGTTTGTAGGTGACCAAATACTTATTTCCCACCATAATTTGTAAATAAATTCATTTTTTTTATTTTTTAAATCCTACAATGTGATTTTCTGGATTTTTTCCCCTAATTTTGTCTGTCATAGATGGAGTGTACCTATGATGGAAATTACAGGCCTCTCATCTTTTTAAGTGGGAGAACTTGCACAATTGGTGGCTGACTAAATACTTTTTTGCCCCACCATGTGTGTGTGTGTGTGTGTTTGTATGCATGTGTCTGTCCCTACAGTGGCAATAAAAAGTATGTGAAACCTTTGAATTAACTGGATTTCTGCATAAATTGGTCACCAAATTTGATCTGATCTTCATCTAGATCACAACAATAGACAAACAGTCTGCTTAAAACTAATAACAAACAATTATACATTTTCATGTCTTTATTGAACACAGTGTAAACATTCACAGTGCAGGGTGGGAAAAGTATGTGAACCCTTGGATTTAATAACTTGTTGACCCTCCTTTGGCAACAATAACCTCAACCAAACGTTTTCTGTAGTTGCGGATCAGACCTTCACCACGGTCAGGAGGATTTTTGGACCATTCCTCTTCAAACCGGTTTCAGTTCAGCAATATTCTTGGGATGTCTGGTGTGAACTGCTCGAGGTCATGCCACAGCATCTCAATCGGGTTGAGGTCAGGACTCTGACTGGGCCACTCCAGAAGGCAGATTTTTTTCTGTTGATTTACTTCTGTGTTTTGGGTCGTTGTCCTGTTGCGTCACCAAACTTCTGTTGAGCTTCAATTGGCGGACAGAGCCTACCATTCTCCTGAAAAATGTCTTGATAAACTTAGGAATTCATTTTTCCGTTGATGATAGCAAGCTGTCCAGGCCCTGAGGCATCCCCAAACCATGATGCTCCCTCCACCATACTTCACAGTTGGGATGAGGTGTTGGTGTATTGTGACTTTTTTTCCCCTCCACACAGTGTTGTGTGTTCCTTTCAAACAACTCAAATTCAGTTTAATCGGTCCACAGAATATTTGTCCAATAGCGCTGTGGAACATCCAGGTGCACTTTGCAAACTTCAGACACGCAGCAATGTTTTTTTTGGACAGCAGTGGCTTCTTCCGTGGTGTCCTCCCATGAACACCATTCTTGTTTAGTGTTTTACGTATCGTAGACTCGTCAACTGAGATGTTAACATGTTCCAGAGATTTCTGTAAGTCTTTAGCTGACACCTTAGGATTCTTATTCACCTCATTGAGCATTCTGCGCTGTGCTCTTGCGGTCATCTTTGCAGGACGGCCACTTCTAGGGAAAGTAGCAACAGTGCTGAACTTTCCATTTATAAAATATTTGTCTTTACCGTGGACCGATGAACATCAAGGCTTTTAGAGATAATTGTGTAACCATTTCCAGCTCTATGCAAGTCAACAATTCTTAATCTTGGGTCTTCTGAGATGTATTTTGTTCAAGGCATGGTTCACGTCGAGCAATGTTTTGTGAATAGCAAAAAAAAAAAATATATATATATATATATATATATTTTTTTTAAGTAGGGCAGGGCAGCTCTAACCATCTCGTCTCAGTGATTGGACTCCAGGTTAGCTGACTCCTGACTCCAATTAGCTTTTGGAGAAATCATTAGCCTAGGGGTTCACATACTTTTCCCAACCTACACTGTTAATGTTTAAATGATGTATTCAATATAGACAAGAAAAATACAATAATTCGCACTTCGCTCTGCAGGTTGTATAACTTTTTATAACTTTTTCATTACATTTCATTATAGTACAACGGTTGATTTGTCTAATCTTAGCAATTCTTCTTAGCTAGCTACATAGCCGTCCTTGTATCAGAGATAATTGCATAATTATCGTATTTCGTCGCCCTAACGTAGCCTTCACTGCTATTCGCCCAGGAGCTAGCTAACGCACACAGATTAGCATCACTGTAGTGCTATTCACTCAACTGTACGACTTGATTAGTTCAGTGTTAACTAGCTACATAGCTGTCTTTGTTTCCAAGATAATTGTGTAGTTTAGTGTGTGTAGCCTTGGAGTGATTATCTTAATTCACTGAGGTTCGCTAGCCAGCTATTTGTCGTCCTTAACGTAGGAGACTCTGCTAGCTAGCCAACAGCTAACTGCTAACAGCTAGCCAACGTCTGCTGTTTTGAATTCAACAACCCGGTCAGGTGGTTTCACATTTTCGTTTCATTGCAGTGCAGCGGTTTGATTTGTTTGATCGTGGCTAGCTGCATAGCCGTCTTTGTTTCAAAGATAATTGTGTAGTCTAGACCGATTCCCTAGGTTAGCTAGCCAGCTATTGTCGTTCTTTTAACTCAACGTAACGTAAACAACACTGCTAGCTAGCCAGCTAGCCCCGAATAGCAGCACTGTAGAATTATTACACTCAACGGAACGACTTGATTAGTGTAGTGTCAACAACGCAGCTACTGCCAGCTAGCCTACTTTAGCAGTACTGTATCATTTTAATCATTTTAGTCAATAAGATTCTTGCTACGTAAGCTTAACTTTCTGAACATTCGAGACGTGTAGTCCGCTTGTCATTCCAATTTCCTTGCATTAGCGTAGCCTTTTCTGTAGCCTGTCAACTATGTGTCTGTCTATCCCTGTTCTCTCCTCTCTGCACAGACCCTACAAACGCTCCACACCGCGTGGCCGCGACCACCCTAACCTGGTGGTCCCAGCGCGTACGACCCACGTGGAGTTCCAGGTCTCTGGTAGCCTCTGGAACTGCCAATCTGCGGCCAACAAGGCAGAGTTCATCTCAGCCTATGCCTCCCTCCAGTCCCTTGACTTCTTGGCACTGACGGAAACATGGATCACCACAGATAACACTGCTACTCTACTGCTCTCTCCTCGTCCGCCCACGTGTTCTCGCACACCCCGAGAGCTTCTGGTCAGCGGGGTGGTGGCACCGGGATCCTCATCTCTCCCAAGTGGTCTTTCTCTCTTTCTCCCCTTACCCATCTGTCTATTGCCTCCTTTGAATTCCATGCTGTCACAGTTACCAGCCCTTTCAAGCTTAACATCCTTATCATTTATCGCCCTCCAGGTTCCCTCGGAGAGTTCATCAATGAGCTTGATGCCTTGATAAGCTCCTTTCCTGAGGACGGCTCACCTCTCACAGTTCTGGGCGACTTTAACCTCCCCACGTCTACCTTTGACTCATTCCTCTCTGCCTCCTTCTTTCCACTCCTCTCCTCTTTTGACCTCACCCTCTCACCCTCCCCCTACTCACAAGGCAGGCAATACGCTTGACCTCATCTTTACTAGATGCTGTTCTTCCACTAACCTCATTGCAACTCCCCTCCAAGTCTCCGACCACTACCTTGTATCCTTTTCCCTCTCGCTCTCATCCAACACTTCCCACACTGCCCCTACTCGGATGGTATCGCGCCGTCCCAATCTTCGCTCTCTCTCCCCCGCTACTCTCTCCTCTTCCATCCTATCTTCTCTTCCCTCTGCTCAAACTTTCTCCAACCTATCTCCTGATTCTGCCTCCTCAACCCTCCTCTCCTCCCTTACTGCATCCTTTGACTCCCTATGTCCCCTATCCTCCAGGCCGGCTCGGTCCTCCCTCCCGCTCCGTGGCTCGACGACTCATTGCGAGCTCACAGAACAGGGCTCCGGGCAGCCGAGCGGAAATGGAGGAAAACTCGCCTCCCTGCGGACCTGGCATCCTTTCACTCCCTCCTCTCTACATTTTCCTCCTCTGTCTCTGCTGCTAAAGCCACTTTCTACCATTCTAAATTCCAAGCATCTGCCTCTAACCCTAGGAAGCTCTTTTGCCACCTTCTCCTCCCTCCTGAATCCTCCCCCTCCCTCCTCCCTTCTCTGCAGATGACTTCGTCAACCATTTTGAAAAGAAGGTCGATGACATCCGATCCTCGTTTGCTAAGTCAAACGACACCGCTGGTTCTGCTCACACTGCCCTACCCTATGCTCTGACCTCTTTCTCCCCTCTCTCTCCAGATGAAATCTCGCGTCTTGTGACGGCCGGCCGCCCAACAACCTGCCCGCTTGACCCTATCCCCTCCTCTCTTCTCCAGACCATTTCCGGAGACCTTCTCCCTTACCTTACCTCGCTCATCAACTCATCCCTGACCGCTGGCTACGTCCCTCCCGTCTTCAAGAGAGCGAGAGTTGCACCCCTTCTGAAAAAACCTACACTCGATCCCTCCGATGTCAACAACTACAGACCAGTATCCCTTCTCTTTTCTCTCCAAAACTCTTGAGCGTGCCGTCCTTGGCCAGCTCTACCGCTATCTCTCTCAGAATGACCTTCTTGATCCAAATCAGTCAGGTTTCAAGACTAGTCATTCAACTGAGACTGCTCTTCTCTGTATCACGGAGGCGCTCCGCACTGCTAAAGCTAACTCTCTCTCCTCTGCTCTCATCCTTCTAGACCTATCGGCTGCCTTCGATACTGTGAACCATCAGATCCTCCTCTCCACCCTCTCCGAGTTGGGCATCTCCGGCGCGGCCCACGCTTGGATTGCGTCCTACCTGACAGGTCGCTCCTTTGAGGTGGCGTGGCGAGAATCTGTCTCCTCACCACGCGCTCTCACCACTGGTGTCCCCCAGGGCTCTGTTCTAGGCCCTCTCTTATTCTCGCTAAACCAAGTCACTTGGCTCTGTCATAACCTCACATGGTCTCTCCTATCATTGCTATGCAGACGACACACAATTAATCTTCTCCTTTCCCCCTTCTGATGACCAGGTGGCGAATCGCATCTCTGCATGTCTGGCAGACATATCAGTGTGGATGACGGATCACCACCTCAAGCTGAACCTCAGCAAGACGGAGCTCCTCTTCCTCCCGGGGAAGGACTGCCCGTTCCATGATCTCGCCATCACGGTTGACAACTCCATTGTGTCCTCCTCCCAGAGCGCTAAGAACCTTGGCGTGATCCTGGACAACACCCTGACGTTCTCAACTAACATCAAGGCGGTGTCCCGTTCCTGTAGGTTCATGCTCTACAACATCCGCAGAGTAATCGACCCTGCCTCACACAGGAAGCGGCGCAGGTCCTAATCCAGGCACTTGTCATCTCCCGTCTTGATTACTGCAACTCGCTGTTGGCTGGGCTCCCTGCCTGTGCCATTAAACCCTACAACTCATCCAGAACGCCGCAGCCCGTCTGGTGTTCAACCTTCCCAAGTTCTCTCACGTCACCCCGCTCCTCCGCTCTCTCCACTGGCTTCCAGTTGAAGCTCGCATCCGCTACAAGACCATGGTGCTCGCCACGGAGCTGTGAGGGGAACGGCACCTCAGTACCTCCAGGCTCTGATCAGGCCCTACACCCAAACAAGGGCACTGCGTTCATCCACCTCTGGCCTGCTCGCCTCCCTACCACTGAGGAAGTACAGTTCCCGCTCAGCCCAGTCAAAACTGTTCGCTGCTCTGGCCCCCAATGGTGGAACAAACTCCCTCACGACGCCAGGACAGCGGAGTCAATCACCACCTTCCGGAGAC